>NW_028261390.1:300282-450423 GCF_051295495.1 Thamnophis sirtalis
TGTGTGTGTGTGTTTGAGTGAGCGAGGGATCCAGTAAGGGAACTGCGCCTATTTAGGAAAGTAGGTAAATTATGCGGACAGGTTGGGCAGTAGAGAGTAAAGAGAAAGTGATGAAAGAGTGGGAGAGAGGAAGAAAGAAAAAGAGTGAAAGAGACAGAGAGAGACAAAGAGGAGAGAGAAAAAGAGTGAGAGAAGGGAGAAAGTGACAGAAGAACGTGAAGAGAGGGAAAGAGAAAGTGAAGAGAGGGACAGAGAGAGAAGGGAGGAAGAGGAAAGAGATATCCCACAGCCTTTATAACACCCCTGTGTTTGTTATAAAAAAGAAATCTGGTAAATGGCATTTTTGGCATGATTTGTGGGCTGTTAATAAAATTCTCCCACCCATGGGAGCGCTGCAGAGCTGGTCTCCCCCTCCGCCTGGCAAAACGGAGAAATGCCACGCAAGGCACCTTACTTCCTTGGGAGGCCTCCTCCCCTCAGCTGACCCCTGCTGCCCCGTCCGTCCGTCCCTCCCTCCCGTTGGCCTTCCCAAAGTTCTGCTGCCTGGCTTCTGTCCAAGAAATGGGCAGACCGTTTGTCGAAAGTGGACTCTGCCCAGATAACACCGGCTGCCCCCTTGGGAGCCTTCCTCTTTCCGAGCTCAATAGGCCTTCCTTTAGATCGGACCTCTGGGCCGCCACGCGTTCCCCAGAGCTGCTCCTGGAAAGACTGCCTGCGATGGAGGGGGCCGCTCTCTTCTGCCACCCGCTCTGGTTCCTCTGCTCCTTGGCCCTCCTGGCGCTGCTGTGGATGCGAAGAAGAAAGAGCTGGAGTCCGGATGCTTGTCCTGTAGACCTGAGTGGCAAGACGGCCATTGTCACTGGAGCCAGCAGTGGTGAGTCTGGCCTCTTAGCCACGTCAGATCGAACCTTAGCGGAGTCCTGGTTAGTTTGGGTTTCTGGCCTTTTGCTTGGTGAGGCAGTGGGCGGCAGGAAGCCTCCGAATCTGGTTAGCATTCCTAAAGAAACCCAGGAAAGGAATAGACTGGTTTGATGTTTCTGGACATGTTGCCTGCAGGCGGCTGCCGGGTCTGCAAGGAAGGAGGCTCGTTGGCCTCCTGACAGAACCACTGTCCAAAAGAAGAAGAAGGGCCAGCAGCCCCAAACATTCCTGGGGGCAACAGTCTTAATGTGGGCATTTAAGAGGCCGGCCTGTTCAGTCGGCCAGGCTGCTAAAGAATGGCCGCTGCTGACCTGCGTCCCCCTCTCCAATTGTTCCATGTTTGTCTGAGGGCAGGAGGGGACCCTCATCTAGTGGGATGGTAGAGGAAATGTCAGTCATCCTTTCCAAATAGACAGGGGGAAAGAGGGGCCGGGCCTCGTCTTCCTGCTGCCCGCTAAAGGGCAAAGGGCACCTGGGGGGAGAAGCCTGGAGCAGGAAAGTCACCTTTTCCTCCCTCAGGGAATGGCCCCTTCCTTTCAGACCACTGCCCCCCTTAGGGGTGGTGTGCCAGGAGTTGCACCCCAAGGGCGAATAAAGGGGATTGGGAGAAGGCTCATTTCATGATCCCACAACTACAATTAACTAGGCATTATTGCTCTCTGATATTTAATAAGGCTCCCGTTTCAAGGCATTGTTATAATTTGATTATAGGTTATGGAGGCCTGCAGGCTTTGGGGAGGGGGGCACCAGCCTGTTTCTCTCCCACAGAGAAGGGTTTTCCTTTGGCAGAAGGCCACCCACCGAGGCCAGCCCTTGGCCCGTTATGAGCAGCTGATGGTCTTTCTCTCTCTCGGAGGAAGATGGGAAGTCCACATGGCCATCTCTGCTTGCAGCCTCCCTGGCCACGAGGAGATAAGGGCAGCCAACGTGGCAGCCTCTGCCTCCGGAAGAGCAGGGCGCCCTGGGGAGAGCAGGCCTGGCTGATGCAGGGTTCTCCTGGGGGGCATTCAACTGAGCACCCTGAACGCCCTCCTCCCCCTTCAGGGCTCAGACTCAGGTGCCCACCAACCATTGTGAGCCGCCCTGAGTCCCCTTTGGGGAAAAGGGCGGCATATAAATGCAATAAATTCCACAATTCCAATTGCTGTGGGGGGAGTCCTTCAGCCCCCAGGCACCCGCAATCCCCTTTCATCTCCCCTCCCACTGCGAGAGGCCTTTTCCCTTCACAGGACTAGGCCTGCCGTGTTTCCTGCCCTCCCTTTTGGCCACGGTGAGGGGTGGCCCTGCCGCAACTGTCACCTGCAATTTTACCTCCATCTGGTTGCATAGGGCTGGCAAGGGAGCACTGCTGTTAGACGGCGCCCAAGCCATTTGTGCCATCTGCTTTGGACCAGCTCGGTGTGCCAGGGCTGTGGCGGTGACAAAGTTGGCATTGCAATTCTCCCAAGTGCACAAGACGCAGCTCAGCCTCCTCACAGTGCAAGAGTCCAGCGGCCTTTCTGGCCACCTCGGGATCAATAGCCTACGGGTGGGTGGGGGTGGGCAGGTGCCACCCTGGGGTCCTGGGGCAGCTGCTCTTGATCCTTTGCAGGAATTGGCAAGGCCGTCGCTCTTGACCTGGCACGCAAGAACGCACGCACCATCCTGGCCTGCCGCTGCAGCAAGAAAGGCCAGGCTGCGGTGGAGGAGATCCGCAGAGCCACGGGGAACCCCCACGTGCAGCTCCGTCTGCTGGACGTCAGTTCCATGGCCTCCGTCCGTGACTTTGCCAGGAGGTTTCTGGAGGAAGGGAGCCAGCTGCACATCCTGGTGAACAATGCGGGCGTCACAGGTAATGGGCACTGGGCAGCTATGCCCTCTGCTTGCCTGGGTCAGAAGCGAGCAGGCAAGAGACC
Source organism: Thamnophis sirtalis (assembly GCF_051295495.1). Classification (NCBI taxonomy): domain Eukaryota; kingdom Metazoa; phylum Chordata; class Lepidosauria; order Squamata; family Natricidae; genus Thamnophis; species Thamnophis sirtalis. The sequence continues at coordinate 303,099 of NW_028261390.1, forward strand.
CGGAAGCTGCAGTTCCACGCCAAGGGCCCGGGGCTAAGAAAGAGGCAGACCCTTCCCCAAGACAGGTGGAGGGCAGAGACCCAATCCCGAAGTCTGCCCCCTCTTGAGCTGCCCTCCCTCCTCTCTCCTGTCTAGGCCTGCCATTTGCCGTCACGACTGAGGGCCTGGAGCTCACGTTTGCCACCAACGTCTCGGGTGCCTTCCTCCTCACCAACCTGCTGCTTGGTAAGGACCAGCTTCTCCTGCATGCAACCTGAAGGTCATATGGATTCTGCGGCTTCCCCCGTCGCCTGAAACCCTCAAAATCCACCAGCTCCTCTCTCAGTGCCGAGTGTTGAGGGGCCAGGCCCTTCTAAAGAGGGGGTTTCACGTAGAGGCAGGTAGAGTGGACACTCCCTGAACCATCAATAACTTCCTTTATCACCGTTGCAAGGCTGCCTTCCACCTTTTCCTCATTGGCTGAGTACTCAGGCCGTCACTATCTATCCGAGGCGCCTAAAATGAATATATTTCCCCCTGTCCTTTATTTACAACGTATCTCTAATAACTATTCGTTTCTGGGGTTTGTCTGTAGTTGCCGGCAAATTTCAGCTAAAGCCAGTTTTGAGCATACCAAGCGGCCTCTCCCCCTCCGTCCAAATGCAGCTCTGAGCTCCAGCAACGTTTAGGAGATTAGATAAGTGCCCCGTGTTTTCTTTGCAAGGATTAGTATGTCCTGCTACAATCTCTATAAAAACAATGAACTCCTTTCTCCTTTCCCATCACATCTTTAAAGCCCTACAGAGCAGAGACCAGGCAGGCTGCAGGGCGCCTCTCCCCGCCCCACCAGAGCAGAGAGGGTGGACGTGCTTCAGGCCATCCTTTGCCCTTGCAGCCCCTGCCCTACACAACGCCCTCCCCCCCTTTTGCATCCCAACCTTCTGCCCCTCCAGGGGCATCTCAGACCGGCTCTCCCCTCAGGCCTTGAGACAGAGGGCTGGGGGGGCCCTAGAGAAGAGGGGCCGGGGCACCAGTTTCTTCTTCCGTTACTGGCCTTAGTGTTGCTTTTACTCTTCTGTACTGTAAGTTGCACAAGTTGTTTTATTTTGAAGATCAGCAGCTACAGGATATAAATGTTATAAATAGACAAGCAAAGAAATAACTAAATAAAAGGTGGGATCTCAAAGGAGACCTGACTGTTAGCCATTATTTAGGGCCGCAGTATAGTTGCAACCGGCAACTATCTAAAACATGGGTACCAAGTGGAGGGAACCAGGGAGGAGGAGAGACTGAAGCCGGCCTTTGGTGTCAAGAAATAGACAGGAGAGAGAGAGAGAGAGAGAGATAGAGAGATGCTGGTGGGGAGGGGAGGCCGGGAGTGGGAGCTCTCCCAGGGGGCTTTGGCTCCCCTCACTTCCTCCCCCTCCTCCGTGCAGGTACCATGGTGGCCTCGGCTCCTGCTCGCATCGTGAATGTCTCTTCCTTCCGGCACTTCTGTGTCAGGAAGGTGGACCTGAAGTGGCTGACGGGGGAGGAGCTGCCCAAAAATGCCAGCCAGGCCTACGACTGCACCAAGCTCATGAACGTCCTCTTCACCACGGAGCTGGCTCGGAGGCTGCAGGGCACCGGTAAGCACTCGGCCGCCTGCGGGGTCCCCGTTGCTACGCAAAGTCACAGAAATGGAAGGAGAAGTTGCAGCTGTGGGCCGTTTAGATCCAGCCTGTTCCCTCCTCTGCTTCCCCAGACCGTAGGTTTTCCTGGCTCTTCTCCTGCCCACCAAGCCTGCCTGTCCCAGAGCTTCTCCTCCTCCCTCGCCATCTGCTCTTCCTTCTTTCTGACCTTCTGATCTTGGAAGGCCATTCGCACAAACTTCAGCTCACTTTCATGCTTCTGCCCAGCATTGGCTTCCGTAGGATGAGGCAGGTGGTGCCCTCATGATTCACAGTCCCTGCCACACAGACACGCAGGGGGGTTGCTGAGGCTCCCTTGCGGCTGTGCTCTGTGGGCGGTGAGGAGCCCTTCGCAGAGCCTGCATGCCGGGGGCTCCCAGGGAAGGGCTGGGTCCAGTTTAGTATCAGGTGCCCCGGATACTCCCACAGAGGCCCTGCCTGCTGGCTCTTTCCCCTCTCCTGGGCTGGATGGAAGGGGGCCGCTCTCCCATCCTGGCGGCTCCCAGACCAGCCTCCTCTTCCCGGGGTTCATTCAGCAGGGCGTCTCCTCTGCAGGTGTGTCGGCCAATGTGCTGAGCCCAGGAATCGTCCGGACGGAGATCCTGCGCCATTATGGCCGGGCCAGCCGCCTGCTCTACTGGCTCTGCAGCCCCTTCATGATGGTGAGTGAGGCTCTGAAGCGTCAGCTCCAGCAGAAGACCTTGCTGAGGAAAATGGGCGGGGGGGGGGGGGCGGGAGGAGGGACTGCGAGAGGTAGGGGGAATTTCGGGGCGGGGGGGGGGAATCCCAGCTCCTTGCAGCAGAGCCCAGAGCTCCCATTGGGCAGAGCTGTCCAGAGGCCCTCCTCAATGGGGCCTCGGAGGACCAGACTCTCGCTCTCGGGAGGCTTTTGGCGGCTGGGCCTCTCTCTCGCCTCCCCCTCCGAAGCTTCCTCTGAGCGGCTTTCCCTGCTCTCTCCCCAGAACCCCCAAAGGGGAGCCACCAGCACTCTCTACTGCGCAGTCGCCCCAGAAGTGGAGGGGATTTCAGGCAAGTATTTTGACAGCAACTGCACACTGGTGCTGCCTCAAACCCTCGCGCACGAGCCAGGCCTTGGCCAGAGACTGTGGGATGCGCTGGAGAAGGCCACGGGCCTCAAGACAGACGGAAGCCAGCAGGCGTTCCCTGTGCAAAGGGAACGTTAGGGGGCTTCTCCCTCTTTTCTGGCCAAGAGAGTCGAAAAGCTGCCCTTCAGCAGCATGGATCTTCTGACTCCCCTTCCAAGAACTCTTCCCTGCAAAGCTGCCAAGCCCTTTAACTGTGAGCCACGGCCAGAAAAGCTAAATTCACCTTGGATTTTTTCTCCTGCCGTGAATGGGGGCCCTTGAGGACTGCTGGGGCCCCTCCAGCCCTCTGTTGGAGTTGGTGGGGCCGGGGTCTGCTCTGAAACTCCTTTTCCCAGGCTGTTTGCCTGACGGACCGGGTTTCTTCATTTCCTGATGGTTTTTGTCTGGAGTCCAGGCTCCTCTTGGCTCTTCTCCCCAGCGATGCCTTTGCAACCTGTCGAGCTTCCCCTGCCCGTCCCTTTTCTCTGCTGTGGGGCTTATAAAAAGTCCATCCATAGAAAACAAAGAAAATTAAAGTGAAAAACGTTCCAATTGTAAAAACATAAATTGCCAATTCAGGTTATCAAATGCTTTCTGGGCATCTAAGATCAAAGCCATTTGTTTTTCAGGGTGTGCCTCGAAAGGCTCCAATGTATTCAGAATTATTCTCATATTAACTTTATCTTTTTGGTAGAAACCCATTTTGGTTAGGATGAATAAAACCATTTAAATATTTTTAAGTCTTTCTGCTAGTATTGAAGCAAATAACTTATAATCTGAATTCAACAAGGAGATGGGTCTATAGTTCTTAATTTGTGATAGATCAGCCTCCTCTTTGGGTAGGAGAGTAATATATGCCTCTGACCATGATTTGGGTATCCTACACTCCGACATCACCTCGTTCATAACTTCCAGTAGAGGAAGGGACAATAAATATTGAAAAGTCTTATAGAATTCTGCAGGCAGCCCATCTGGGCCTGGAAATTTACCATTATTTTGTTTTTTGAGTGCTTCAGTTAATTCCATCATAGTTATTCTACTTTCTAATATTGCCTCCATTTTTTTAGATATCTGAGGAAAGTTGGTTTCTTGTAGGTATTGTTTAGCTCCGCCCTCTTCTAGGTTCTCTTGTTCATACAGCTGACCATAGTCATCTTCTATAATTTTCTTCTTCTCAGCAATTCCATAACAAATTTGCCCTTGATTATCTTTTAGTCGCAATATTTTCTTTGATTCTCTCACTTTTTTCCATTTGTATGCCAACCATCTGCCTGGTTTATTGGCATTTTCAAAATAATTCTGTTTAGCACCTCTATTTTTTGTGCTAATTCATCCTTTTCCAATAGATCCATTTTGTGCTTATTTATATCGATTTTTCTTTTAATATCCTTTTTTTGTGGAGACTTCTGTAACTCTTTTTCAAGGGCCTTGTAATTATTCTCATTGTCTTTTCTTTGATTCTCTTTCTCGTATAGTCTATTATCAAACCTCTAGTATAAGCCTTCATTGTATCCCAGAGATTCTGCATCGACGTATCTTCCTTTCTATTTTCTTTAAAGAAAAAAGCCAGTTCTTTTTCCATTTTCTGAACAAAGCCTTTCTCTTTTAATATTGTATTATTTAATGTCCATCTGGATCTCTTTCTTTGTCCTTTCCATTTAATTATGATTGGATTGTGATCTGCCTAAGTCCTTGTTTCAATTTCAAGTTCCTGCATATTACAACTCAGTTCCATTGTAGCCCACATCATGTCAATTCTGGAGTATGATAAGTGTGTATTTGAATAGAAAGTGTATTGTTTTTTTGTAGGATTTCTTTCTCTCCAAACATCTTTTAAGGTTTATTTCATCTGTCATTTTAAAAAAGGCTTTAGGTAGTGGTTTTCTATTTATCTTTGTAACTTTTTCTGTTATATAGTCCAAATTTTGATCTACAATTCCATTAAAATCTCCCATCATGCAAATATCAGCATAGTCCAATTCAATTATTTTCCTATGTACTTTTCTATAAAATTCATCTTGTTTATTGTTAGGGGCATATTTTGCAATTAAAAGTATTTCCTTCGAATTGTCCATAATTTCCACCATCAAGATTCTTCCCTCATCGTCTGTATAAATTTGTTTTGCTGGAATTGTATCTTTTCTTACAGCTTGCCAATGCTGTGAATATTTTCCCCAATTTTGGTTGCACCAATAAATGTTCATGCTGTTTTTGAATATGTACTTCTTGTAAGCAGATTATATCCAATTTTAATTTTCTAATTTATGAAATATTATTCTTTTAATTGCTGAATTGTCCATTTATGTTAATTGAGATCATTTCTTCTCTTCCATATCTATATTTTATAATTAGGATTTATAGCTTTAGTTTATCTCAGTTCTTGTTGTTCTCTAATGTCGACACCACCTATAGCTCCCTCCTCTGTTTGGATCCTACCTACAGCGCCTTCATGCTCGTCCTAAGCACGATACAGATATCACAACAGGTACACAACCTGTGGATGGAACACATGCACATGACCATCTGGTTCATGCACCTGATGGTGGAAGGGAACATGAACATGCAGAATCATCTATAGGGGGACGAGAGCCACATGTTGTTATATAGCCAGGTGCACATCCTGTAAAATGGCCTATATCACCAGTGAATATTACCAGTGTGGTAGGGGGGCGGGGAGATGCATGCTTATGCTTGGCCATCACGCTCATGCCTTGGATGAGAGCGCATCAATGAACCTTCATCAGCGATAGCTGCTTTAGCTGATGATATGGGTGTGTGACCAGACCGGAGTGACAATTGATTAGGACTTTGAGAAACTTTGTGTGTAAAGGTTGGAGGTCGTTTCAACTCCCTGAAACAGCTAAATTCAGGTAAGCCGGATGCTTTGCACAATATAACTATACATTGAATCCATGTCACTGAAAGCTCTGTTTATGATGCAAGAGATTGAGAATTAATTCACCTGAAGTTACCCAAATAACTGTCCTTATTGGAGAGAGGGTGAATTGAGAGAATAAGGCCAGAACCTTGAATTATTTGGGTAAATTAGATGAGGTTATTTGAGGAACCTGATATGACTCAATCTTGAATATCTGACTAGCCAGCAAGCTTGTCTGGAAAATCACAGCCTGGGATGAAATCCTAGGGTCAGCCTGACCTGCTCAGAAATAACCTAATAGCAGCTTGGAAACTCCTTTTGTAACAGGGAGTCACAGTTTTGCAGGAAGCCGGTAATGACCTTGTTGCTTAGGGCTGGGAAAGCAAGGTCCTGTGGGGCTTCTGAGCACGTCTGCTTTCGGAACATTTGGGGAATTTCCATGCACTTTGCGCTTGTATCTTGTGCACGCAATTGTATTTTCTGTACCCATGTTATGACGCACATGGTACGTCATTTTGTGTATTTAAGGTGCGCCTGTGCACCTTGTAGGGATACTCATTTGCTTGGGAATCTACCTGCGCAGGTGTAATAAAATAGCTGCTTTCGGTTGCCGTAGCCTCCTTGATCATTTTTTGGTATGAAGAAATTATATCTGAGATATTTTTCTCACGATCCCGGTGTTACTTCAACTTTTTGGGGGGTCCAGGAGGCAAATTCTAAATTAGCCAGCAGCTGCAGTTAAATTCCAGGAGCGAGAACAAGAGCTGCTCCAGGGATGCAAAATAGGTCATTAGTGTCGGAACGAAACAAAGCCAGCTGGCCTATGCCCAGTGAGTTCTCTGCCAACAGCCAACAGCCCGGAAGGGACGACAGAGAGACCTCATAACCTGATTTCTCTCCAGTCCTTTGCTTAATAGCTTCAGAACTATAACTCCACCAATCGATCAGATGTCAAGGCCAGGGTTCCCCCTTTCTAGTTTAAGCCACCCTTGGGAGGAACGCCTCCGCCACCCCCAGGCTTTTCTGGATCCCTCGGCCCGTCTCCCTGCGCTCCTATCCGAGGCAACTGGGAACGCTCCGTTTGCCGTCTGCTCCCAGTGAAAGAAACCAGCGCCCTGCAGAGAGCTCTGCCAACATGGGGGAACTGGTCCCCCACCACTGCAGGGAGAGGGAGGCTCCTGAGCACCGGTTCTGGAGAGCCTTCGGGGCACCTCCCTCCCTACCCAGGTGAGAACACAGGGCTAGATTGCCTTGCCCTGGACAGCAGCTGCCCTCCGACCACCTCCTGAGTTGCACCCACAGGGGCCGCCCCCTTCTACACCCGGGTGTCAAGAGAAGCCAGGCAGACGGTGGGAGAGAATACAAACTTTATTAAACTTTATTCTTGAGAGCGGCTCCTCTGCTTTGGCCTCAGCATAAACCAAGCCGGCTCCCCAAGGGGACTCCCTTCACTGCCACTCGATGTGCAGGTCGAGGCCTTCCCGGCTGACTTTCCGGAGAAGCTCCTCGTAGTCACCCCGGTAGATGTCTGGGCATTTGTCCAAGTGGAGGGAATTCAGCTGGTTGTCTGCAGCCAGCAGCAGGTGGATGGTGCTGATGGAGACCTGGCACTGGAGCAGGAAAAGATCAGAGAGGCGCACCAGGGCAGCGCCCCGGGGCTCCAGCACTTTCTCAAAGACCTCGTCCAGGCCGAAAGGCAGGTAGAAGAGCTCCAAGGTCTCCAGGCAGGGGGAGTTCTGGAGGACAGACAGGAGGTTTGCCCTCAACCTCGGGATTGGCTGGGAAGGTGCGGAAGTGTGCAAATGGCAAAGGCTCAAGGTGAACTCGGTGAGGTGGGAGAACCTGGGGGGGGTCAAGACGGCCTCCTGCTCCGGGGGGGGCCTTCCCTGGCCCCTCAAGGACAGGAAGATGCTGGCGGTGAATTTCTGGAGATTTGGGCAGCGGTTGAGCAGCGTGTGGAAAGACAACTCGTCCCTGACATAGAAGCCATCGACGGAGAGGAACTGCATCTGGGCGCCCAGGACGGCTGCCACAGGGAGCAGCTCAGCCAGGTTCCGGGGCCGGCTGCAGTCCAAGGTCAGGTTGGTGAGGGTGCGCCAGGTGTAGAAGGCGGGGCTCAAGGCGGAACCGTCGTCCAGGAGGACGACGGCTTTGGTCAAGTGTGGGCACACGGCACAAACCGTGGGCAGGAAAGTCTCCTCCACCTCCAGGAGCTCCTTGAGGGGCAGCGTGAGCCTGGAGCCGGTCTGGTCTGTGCGCATGGCCATCCTGCGCTGGACCAGCTCCTCCAGGGAGGGGAAACGGGGGGCCACCTGGGCAGCTGCAAACTGCTGGTCGAGGATCTCCTGCAGCGCGTCAGAAACAAACTCGTTCTCTACGAAAAGGAGGCTAGGAAGGGCCAGCAGGACAAAGGCCAAGGCCCAGATCAGATCCCGGCTTCTACCACTGGGCTCCAAGCCGTCGACCAAAAGCAACTGCAGGCCCTGGCAAGAGAAGGAGCCGGCCGTGACGTCGTAGGCCAGGTGGAAAAGGGATTCGGCGGACAGCCGCTTGCAGTCGGTGATGTTCAGCTCAGAGAGATGCCGGCAGGTGGAGCCCACGGCCGACAAGACCTGGGTGTTGCACTGGGTGTCCGACAGGTCCAGCTTCTTGAGAGAAGGCAAACTTTCTATCAGGCTGACCAGGGCGTCGCTGGGGATCCGGCTGCAGCTGTCGAGGTTCAGCACGGACAGGTTCTGTCCCAGGGAGGAAAAAGAGAAGGGAGGAAACGTGACTCTCTCAGCACACACACCTGGGCAGCCCTGCCTGGCCTCTTTGGTCCAACTTCAGGCAGACCTTTTAATTCTCCTTGGACATTTCATTCTTCATGTTGCACCTGTTTCCCGATTTTAATTTTGATGCCGCTGTTCACAGATTTTAAATTTAGAACAGTTTTAAAATTAAAGATCCCAGAACTCCCATGTCTTAAAGGAGCCATAAATGCCCCACCCCTGTCTTAAATTGTAGGCCTATTTGGTGTTTTGCCTTCAATGAATCCTTGCCTTGAGACCTTTTCTGCTTGTGCTGCAGGCTGAACTAAGCTAAGGCAGGAGGGAACTTCCGATGGTGCAGCAGCCCTGGGATCCTATCTGGCCACAAAGGGGGGAACCAGATCGCAACCACATCAGAAAAACTGCTTCCTCCGGGAAATAACCTTGAGCGACAGAGGCAGGGCGGATGTTAGAGCTCCTGGCCTCATCCAGCTTAGATCTTGAGGGCTCGGAGTTCCCCTCTTCTCCGGTCCCTCTCCGATCAGGTAACAATCTTATATGCCGGGAGCTTGTATGTTGGTATTTTGCATTTTAATCCCCCTACGGTGCCTAGTGGCCAGGGTGGGTGATGGGATATAAAGCACATACATCAATAAATCCTTTTATCCTGAGTTTTCTTTGCTCTGATTGGCTTATTAGGCATCCAGAGTTCCCACTACAGCTAGAAGCAAGCTGAATGTTTAAATATATAATTTCTGCCATTTTTTACCCGATTTACTCATCTGGTCCAAGAGGTAGCAGAACTAGAAAGGACCCAGCAGAGACAGGTGCTTATCCAACAGCCCCTCCCTCCCCCATGGCTGCAGAGCTAGCGATGCGGGGCCAGAGAAGGCAACCAGAGGAAACAACCGGGATACTTGCCCTCCCCCCCTCCAGGCATAGCCCCCCCACCCCCAGCAGCTCCCCCCCCCACCGTCCACCTTGCAGCGGCTGGAGATCATCTGAGCCACGTCCTTGGTGACCAGCTGCGAACATCTGCGCAGGTGCAGCTCCGTCAGCTGCGGCACCAGCAGCAAGTGCAGCACCGGCCGCGTCACCCGCCGCTTGATCCCAAGGAACTCGATCAGCTCCTGCACCAGGCAGTCGGCTGGAAGAGGAGGGGGGGGGAGAGGGGAGGGTCAACGCAGGCGGGCGCAAGAGGGCTGCCTCCCCCGCCCCGGCAGAGGGAATTCCTAAGGCGGGAGGGAGGCTGCGCAGGCAGGTGGCGCCCGCCCAGCGGAGGGGCTCGAGGGGCCGCCCCCCCCCAACGCCGCCTGGCGATCCAGGGCTGCGGGGGGGGCGACCCTCCCCCGCCCCGCCCCTTTCTCCAGCCCTCCCCTCCGCCTGCAGCCCCTCCTCCCTTTCCCCCTCCCCCCTCCAGCCCCCCCTCCCCCCCTCCCCGATGCCTCCTCACCCAGGTCGCTGAAGGGCCCCAGCACGTATCGGAAGCGCTGCTCGTCCAGGGAGCGCTCGACGTAGTCCTTGGCCCAGAGCTGCTGCATGTTGGCGGCCACGTTCTCCAGGCAGAGGGCCCGCAGCGGCCGCGCCGCCTTCCTCTTCGGCATCCCTGCGGCCGGAGGCTCCGGGCGATGCGCGAGACGGAGCGGCGGGAACCTGCCTCGGCAACGCCCGCTGCACCAGGGCACTTCCGGCCCCCAGGGGGCGCCCGCCGGAAGCGCCTCCGTCCCCCGCCGCTCGCGCCTGCGCCCTGGAGGGGTCCTCGGCCGGGCTGCCCGCGGCGCCGGAGGAGAGGAGGTGGCCGCCGCCCGGCGCTGACTCTGGGACCGGCGGCGGGAGGGCAGCCTCTGTCGGGGGCCTTGCTGAGGCGGCGGCGGATCCCGCGGGAGGAGCAGCAGGAAGAAGCGGCGGCGGCGGGTAGGCGAGGGGGCTCCGGCGGCCGCCCTTCCAAGGCTCCGCGGGACTCGGCCGCCCGACCCGGGCTGAGGGAGGGAGGGAGCCGGCGTGGGGCGCGGCCCAAAGAGGCCCGGAGGAGCGGCGGCGGCTCCGCTCGGCCCGTCCCGGGACGCGAAGGGCGGCGCGCCCGGCGGCCCTTCCTTCCCTTCCGGCGTCTCCCTCCCTCCCTTCCGCGGGGACGGCTGGGCTAGAGGGCGGCCGGCGGCGGTGCTGGCTGCTGCGGGAGCGGCCCCTGCGGGGGAGAGGGAAGCCGTCACGGGGGAGGCGGAGGCGGCGCTCCCATGGGACCCTCTCCCCCCCGCTCCCCCTCTCCCCCTGGCCGGCCTACCTGGCAAGGCTGTCGTTGAGCTTTAGGGGGTAGGAAGCGGAGGGAGAGCCGTGGAGGCAAAGCTCGGTCCCTGGAAGGTGCCCCCCTCCCCCTCCCGCCCTCGGACGGGGCAGCAACCCCCCCCGTCCCCTCCTGCGATGGGGCGACCCCTCCCTCGGCTGCCTCCCCTGCAGTGGCCCAGGGGCTCCTCGGCTCTTCCCTTCCCCCTTGGTCCCCCGGGCCTGGAGGCGGACCTGCTCCTTTGCCTCCCTCCGAGGGTGGGTGGGGGGCCGTGAAAGGGGCCGTGAGGTTTAGGTCGGAGCTGCTGGGAGGCAGGTGGCACCGAAGGATGTTCAAGAGGGCTCCAGGGCAAAACCACCGGATCACGTTTATTAAAAACTTCCCTGCTAATTTCTTTGGGTTTCCCCCCCAACTGCCATGGTTAGCCTGAGTGTTGGGAAGGGTCTCCAGAATTTGACTCCCGAAGGGCTTTCGCTGGGGAAGTTTTATAACCCTGTAGCCCCCCCCCCCCCCCCCGCTTCCTGCAGTTCCTTAGTTTAGGCATAGGTGAAGGTTACATGCTCAGGCCGAGGAAGGGAGGCTCCAGCAGGCCCTTGGCAGCCGCTGAGAGCTGGGTTGGCCTAGTGCAGTGGTGTCAAACTCAACAGGGTGCTTAGACCCGGCCGACAGGGGCTGCCCTGGAAACAGCAAAGGATCTGCCAGCAAAAGCAGAGCGGGTGCCCCCCTGAGCTCCGTTTCCACTGGCAGAGGCTGCAGGAGGTTGCCACACCTGAAAATAGGGTCCAGGGGAAACGCACGGCCCCTCCAGCTCCACTTTCACTGGCAAAAGGCTAGCAAAGCAAACTAAAAAGAAAAGGAGAAATAGCAAAAGCACATCTACCGCTTCATAGTGCTTCACATCCCTCTCTGAGCGGCTGACAGAGCCGGCCTCTTGCCCCCAACAATCTGGCTCCTCATTTTACCCACCTCGGAAGGAGGGAAGGCTGAGTCAACCTTGAGCCGATGACAGCCGGTGACCAGCAGAAGTAGCCTGCAGTACTGCACCCTAACCATTGCGCCATCATGGAAATTTTGCATTTGAGCATGCAAGAAGGGACAGGAAAGGAAAAAGGGAAAGATGAAAGGCAAGGAACGGTGGGAAGAGAGCAAGGAAGGAAAAAGAAGGGAAGAGGGGAAGGAAGAAGAAAGGAGAATGAAGAGGGAAGAAAAAAGAGGAGGAAAAGGAAGGAAGGAGATTATAATGAGAGAGAGGGAGGGTCTGAGGGAAGTCCTGCCTTAGCACTTGGCCACCACAGGTGCCCCACCCCACCCAGACAGGAGTGATGTCAAGCTAGCCATGCCACCCCCACCCCCCCATCACAACCCTGATGCAGCCCTCAATGAAATCAGGTTTGACACCCTTGGTCTAGTGGTTAACTAGGCACCAGATTGGAAAGTTATGCCTTAACCATGAAAGCCAACTAAGTGATTTTGGGCCAGTCTCTCTCTCTCTCCCACCCCCTCCCTCCCAACCACCGCCTCGTAGGGTTGTGGTTGTGAGGAAAGTAGGAGGAGAGAGGTGTGTTGGATTTGTCTGCTGCCTTGAGTTATTTGTAAAACAAATAAAGGGTTATAAAACACACACTAACCTAATGTAAAAGTAGCCCCTTCCCTTCCTTGGAATGCCTCTGCAGCTACAGATTCCTTGGGAAAGAGAGGTGGGCTTCCATGCCACCATCCCTCCCCCTGTTCTGGTTGGTGATTGCTGTGGTTGCATCCTGATACTTAATCCTCCATCCGGGACAGTCTCTCTTGGATATAAATAAAAACAGCTCTGGTCATGGGAAGGTATGACTTCTGAATAAGCCTCCATGGCTGTGGATTCCTACACGGCCAGCCCTGAACTGTTCTGCAGGCATTGATGGGCAGCATATTTAGGCCGAGAGAAGGAGAGGGGACCCTGTGGCCCCCCTTTGGCCCATGGCCTTCGGAGGAAGTTTTCCTCGAGGACGGGGCCCTCCCGGTTCAGAGGAGACCTTTCTTTATAGTTAGAGGCAGCAGGGAAAGCATCTTTGGATGCCCTGCTGCAGCTTTTCTTTTTTAGCATATCTGGTCAAAAGGGGATTCACTCTTATCCAGAAAGCTCCTCTAACGGTCACAGCTGGACAAGGTGCTCCTGGGGAGCAACGGTCTTGTGAATGGGGCTGCCTTGTGACAGCCAGTGGCCTTCCCCAGTCTTGGCCCCTCCCCCCCCCAGGTAGGCTTGGTGGCTTCCCAGCCTCTCAAGTAGCCACAGTGCAGGGGTGTCAAACTCAAGGATTTGGCCCACTGGGTGCTTAGATCTGGCCCACGGGAAACAGCGAAGGACCAGCCGCCACGCCTCTGCGGCCATCCTGAGCTCCATTTTTGTGGCAGACGGTTGCAGGAGGCCCTGACGGCCGGAAACAGAGCCCGGGAGGCCGTTTGTGCAAGCAGAGCTCTGAGGCCACCACAGGCGCCCCAGACACGAGTGACACGTCAAGCTGGCCACCCCCACCCTGGCCACGCCCCACACCCCTGACATCAAGCACAACTGTGATGCAGCCCTCAGTGAAACCGAGTTTGACACACACAGCCCTGCCACAGTGGCTCGGGGGCCGGGGGCCGGGGGGGGGATCTAGCCTGAGGCAGCCGGAGGCGAACTGGATGGAAGGGAGAGGCTGTTTCCTTTGGACGCTTTCAATCCAGCTGTGTTGCCCTTGGGTGAAAACCCACGGAGGAGGAGGAGGAGGAGCGAGGGAAAGGCAGGGAAGGTGGGGAAGAGGGGGTGGCAGGGCTGGAAGAAGGGAGGGGATCAGGTCCTGGGAAGCAGGTCTGGGGGTCTCTGGGGCTGCCTCTAGGGAAGGAAGCCATAGACACCCCCCCACCCCACCCCCCGGGAAGGAGCGGGGCTGGCCGGCTGAGCCGCACGGGACCCCCCACCCTGCACCAGAAGCACCTCACCTGGTTACCAGCCAGCATCCTCCTGGGCGCTCTCGGCGTTGCTATGGTTACCCTTCAGGGAAGCCCATCCTCCGCTGCTGTCTGGGTCTGCCCCTCCGTTGCTCCAGCGGTCGCTGGAAAAACAAGGCAGAAAAAGGGGCAAAGGATGACGGCCAGCCCCCCCCCCTTCCGCCAGGGCCCCCTTTGTGCTGCCGCAGCCGCCCCGCTCTCCTCCCTGGAGGAGGGGGCTCACCTGCTGCCCAAGACGTGAAATGGTGGCATCTGCCAGTGCGCAGATGCCCACTCTTGAACGCCTTCAGGGTCCTAATGCCTGCTGGGCTCCCGTTTCCCTTTGGGGAAAAGCTGAGAGGCTGGGAGGCGAACCGGCCGCTGGGCCCCCCCTGGAGGGACCCTGGAGGGCTCAGCAGAAGGGCCCTCGGGAGGATCGATGGATTGTTAGCTAGTAAAATCTTGGATGACAAATAATTTTTTCCTCCGCAGGAATTGAAGGGATTAATGTAGAAAAGCTTTTGAGCACCAATTTTGAGAAAGTTGTTAATGAGAACACCCTTCAAGCCGTTTCTTTGTAACTGTCCTTTTCCCTCTCCTTCTTGCAGATTGTCACTTGTAAGTCCATGTTCAGTTCAGTCTTGTTAGGTAAAACTTGTTTCTCTTCCAGAACATCTTTTAGAAACGATCTCTGTGCAGGTGACACTATTAAAATTAACTCCCCGGTCCATTGTTGTTCAAAAAATGTCCTTCCAATATAAGGGGAATTTATGTGCTCTTCCCCTTTAATTGCAGTATTTACTTCCCTCTGGTTCCCTCTAGTGGCCATTTTTAAAAAATCTCATATTTTAAAATTCAAAACAAAAACATTTTCCCACAGGAAGGATTCTTTAGAACTTCTTTTATGTATGTATTTCTGTATATGCCGCTCATCTCATCTAGAGGTAACTCTGGGAGGCCTACCAGCATTAAAAGTGGTAGACATTAAAATGATAAAACAACAAATAACAACCATAAACCAAGTGCGGTTAAAAGATGTGGAGGAGGGGAAGCACATGGAGAGGGGGAGGTGCTTTTCTTAATCCAATAGCTGCCTCCAGAAGGGCTCACCCCCCCCCCTTGGGCCCCAGGCCAACTGGCAGAAGCAGGGCCCTCACGGAAGGTCAGCTGGGTGGGTGCAGATCTCCCCTTTGGACCATTGTGTATGCCTGGGATGAGAGCTACACCCACCCGGCTGACCTTCCCTAAGAGCCCCAAGTACCCCTGGTGGGGGGTGGGGTGGAGGAGGGGATGTTCCAAAGGGCAGGAACCCTGGCAGAAGGAAACCTTTTGTCCTGCCCCCTGGGATTCCTTGGCCAAGGGGGTCTGCAGCACAGGGCACCCTCTGCCAGCACAGGGCTTCAAAGGCGGTAAGCCACCCCTTGAATTGTACCTGGAAGCAAACCTGCAACCAACACAGCTGGGTGAAAGAGCAGTGGAACCGAGGCCGCCTTAAGGGCCCAAGAACTATCTGCACCGCCAACATTTCACATTTATTTGGACGCTTAGTCTCTCTCTGTAACTTTTTAAAATCAAAAGTTTTAATCACCCTTTTGCTGTTTACTCCGTTTTTTTCTTAAACTTGTAGCTAAAACTTACCTTCAGTTGAAGGAAGCTTAAGCCAACTTGTCTGTCCAAAGGCTCCTAATGGCTGAAAAGCAATTGGCCGTCCTTTCTAGAAGTGATTACAAAAGGAAATATATGAACCTTTTGAAGGTGCCGTCCGTGGATTGAGCAAGAAGGCTCTTTCTTCTTTGGAGACCCTTCATCCTGCAGTCTCTTCACAAGGAGCAGCTGTCGGTAGCATTTGTGGGTGATCTCAACCCACACGCATGGGTGGTGGTCTACTTGTCCAGTGAGAGGTTCTCCTCACTGGCTCTTCATCCCTCCGTGCCCGTTGCTTTCCCTTTGCAGAGCTGTCTTCGGTAGGGCATTCCTTCTTCCTCTGGGAACCAAGCGAAGTATCTCAGGGCCTGCAGACCTGAGAGATGCCTGGCCGAAGGTATCCCCTGGCGGTCTGCCTCTCTTAAGAGGTGCTCCAGTGGCGTGGCCTTCAGCAGGCCGTGCCCTCTGCTCCCTGGTGGCTCTGATGGCGGGCTGGATCTGGCCAAGGCCAGGAATAGAGGAGGTTTTGTCCAGCCAGCTGCCAGCCTCTCCCCAGATGTCTTTTCGGCATTTCTTTTTTCTTAAATCTTTTCTGTATTTGGTCTATTAATCTCCTGGCTCGATTCAATTATTTGTGGTGCCTCCTTTGCCATCCTGTTTTGGATCACCTGAGATGGACGATGTCATTGTGCTAACAAGTAAAAGTCCTAGCGGTCCCTCAGAGTAGCCAGTTATTCAGAGAGGAAGACTTAACTGAATCCAGAAAGATTTTGGCCTGAAGGTTTCCTGTGAGATGCGATGACTTCTTGGGTATCATGGTGCAAAGTTATTCAGTTCTAGGAACAGTTGGTCTATTAAATCCCTCCCCAGCCTTCTGCAAGGTCAGAATTCTGGAAATAAAGTTTCTCCAGAAAAAGCCTGCAAGTGAAATGGAAGCGAATTCATTTTTCACACAGGCACAGAGAGGAGAGTTATTTATATATGCTGCAGTGCCTGTACTGGACTCTGCATGGATGGGTGATCCCTTCGTCTCGACCTCTCTTGATTTAGGAGCGTGGAGGTGGGTCATTCGTGAATTAATTTGGTAAACTGCTGCAGTCAAGGCATTCTCAGTCGTGCATAATGATAATTAAAAACAGTGTCAATTGCAAAGATGAAAATAGACTGGGCAGCTGAGGGGGCTCTTGGCATCCAAGGCAGAGTCTCCTTTGGGCTGAAGGACAAAACGCTGGAGAGGATCAGGGAATCTTATTATTTTATCAGATTTGTATGCTGCCTGTCTCACCTAGAAACGCACCTTCCTTCGTGCACCCAATTGTTCCTGTGTTTACCTAGTAGAGATGGGGGTGGGGAAGGGCTGCAGAGGGCCTTCCTTGGAGGCTACTCAGGAGGCCCTGATGTCACCAAATAGAGCCAGGGGCTGATTCTATCCAGACCTTGTTGGATAAGGGGAGCCTGGCCTACAATTGCACCATTGAAACTTGGCTGTTGGCCACGTAATACCTGCGGTTGGGGGAGGGGACCAATGCGTTGGCCATGGGCCTCGGGTGGGACGTCCTGTGACTCTTGGGTCACGTGTCTCCTGCACCCGTGGGCACTCCAGAGCCCCTGTGAGGAGGGCCTCTCTACTTGGGGCTTTTTGGCAGAACTGGCGGAGGAGCTGGCGTCTCTTTCCTGGGCGTAGATGTGAATAGCTTCCTGGGCAAAGCTCTGGTTTTTTACTTTGCCAAAACGGTTGCATTAGCTAGGACCAAATCCTGATATTTTTCTCTGCTCAGCTTGTGTTGATTCTGCTAAGCTTTGCCAGATTCTGCCTTTTTGCTGTTTCCAGTTTCTGCCTCCTTTTCCCTTCCGCTCAGTGTTGTAAAAGCTCGTGGGGGAAGCAGGGCGAGGCGGACAATGGCAGGCTCCCATTGGTTGGCGTACGGAGTTTTGCGGTGTGACCGCAGAGGCAGCGAGGGAAGCTTTCCTGGTGGCCTCCCGTCCTTGTATTTCCAGTCCCACCCTTGGCATGACGCTTTTGGCTCATCAGGGGCTTATTTTAGCCCCCTGGGCACCCTGAAGGATGTACGTGAAGGATTCCCAAAGAAAAACCACGTAGACTTTTGCTGGCGTGAATGTTTCTTGTCATGGGGGCCGTGCTGAGCCTCCGTCCCAATGAACGGAAGAGCTTTTGGCTTGTGGAGCCCTCGGCTGGGGGGGGGTCTGCTGACCCTTGCCCGTCTGGAGGTTGGCCAGGAGGAGCCCCGGAGCGGCCAGAGGGTCCTTGTGGGTCGCTTGCAGAGGGGAAAGTGCTCGGTGGGCCCAGAGGGATCCTACACAGGGCTTGAGGAAGTGGCGGACAGTGCAGGCATTTTGGAGAAGATCCGTTACGCCCACACTCTCAATCTGAATGCAACCCACTCTTGGACGGAGTCGTGGATCCATTGTCGCATAGGAGAGGCAGAGGGAGAAGGACCTTGTTCATCTCAGAGGATCCCACTTCAAGACTCGATGCTGGGGAGAGTCTGAGAAGCCTCTGGGGAAGCCAGGGGGGGACCTGAGGGCATCTGTTCTCTCTCGGCTTCCCTGGCTGCCCTTTGAGGGAGCCCAGCTCAGTTGGGGAGGGGGAGGAGTCCAGACCTGCTGGGGGTTTCCCAGAGGGGCCTGGGGGTCAAGGCGTCCTTCCCCCATTGCTCCATCCAGTGGCTGCAGGGAGAGGGAGATTGTGGTGGGAGGCTGGTGGGGTCTTTGGACTAAAGCCAGCCTGGCCCTGCAGGCCTCCAGACCAGGGCAGCCTCTGGGGGGGCTTGGGCCTTTGCCATTCGGACAGTCCCTTTTGGTCTGCTGGGAGGAGCCCAGGAGAGAGCAAGGAAGATGAATGCCCTGCTGGTCAAAAGGGAGGCGGGCTGTGTGTCCGTGTGTGTGTGTGTGTGTGTGCGTTGTTCCCGTGAAGAGGGGGGGCTGAGAGCCGTAGACCTGGGCCTGGTGTTTTTGTCATCCTGGTTCTCTGGGGTGGAGGGAGCCTCCTGCAGCTGAGCTGGGGCTGCCAGTTCCTGCTCTGGGCCGCCCTTTGGGTCAGCCCCAGAGCTGGGGGGCTCTCTGGGTCCCTGCCCGGCCTTTCTAAGCCTCCTGCCTTCATGGCTTTTGTGGGTCTCAGGGCGGAACCATCTAGCATTAGGACCCAGTGGGCTGGCAGTTCCTGTGACCAGAGTCTGGAGCAGCACTAGCGCAGAGAGTGTCTCCATCAGCTGGGCAGGATTGTGTGTCTGTGAGGCTCAGGGGCCTCTCCCACAAAAAGGCCTCTTCCGCCTCGGCCTCCCCCCCCCCCGGGGACTTCACCCCCCGCGCCCAGGGATGCTCCCTTCCCCTCTGCCCTGAGGGCAGCATCCTGCCAGATTATCCAACCCGGCCGTGAGCTGAGCCGGCCTTCCTGGAGGAAGATTGGCAGGAAAAAGCACCAGCATGGCCCAGGTCAAGCGACACCCCCATGGCCAGGTGAGTGACCACAAGGGGCCCAGGACCGGGCAGCCACGGGCTCCTGCTGTGTACCGGGTGGCTCTCCAGGCAGGAGAGGGGCACCAGCAGTTGGGGGGTGAGGAGAGCGAGAGAGGAGGAGGAGGAGGAAGGTACCATGTTTTCTCTGCCCCCCCGGCCTGGCTTTGTGTGTCCGGAGGGGGAGGGAGGTGGGAAAAGCCTCTGCAGTTGGGATTTCCCACTGGCTTTCTTGGCACCTGGGGCCCCCGCTTCACCCTCCCCACCCTTTGCCCCTTCTTGCTCTGCCCCTCCACTGAAACCGGGAGGGCCCTGGACGGCCCCTGAAAGCCCAGACTGCCCACCCACCGTGACCTGGGTGTCCCCTGCAGGCCCAGGGGGCCCCTCCCCTTGGGGGCTTTGGCCATTTCCTTCCGATTCTTTTCTCCGTCCGAGGGGTGGCAATGTGGCAATGTGCTCTGGGAGCAGCACCCGCTTCCTTCTCTGGCGCAAAGCCTGGAACCCCAAGCGGTTTGAAGAGGACCGACCTTCCCAGGCTTCCCAGCTGTGCCTCCCTTGCCCCTGCGACTCCTGCAGCCCCATGGCCTGATTAATGGGGGCCAGGGGAAGCGCTCAGCCTCCCGGAGGTCTCCGTCCTTTAGCCATTGTCCAGGCCTGGAGGCGGCCTGAATGCCTTAGCCTGGGGGTGGTGGAGAGGGGTTTCTCAGGCGGGAGAGCCAGAGGTCTCTCCTTGGCAGCATCCCCAGAGAGGTTGGGAAGCGGCCCCTGGCCAGTCCTGAGCTGCCACCTGCCAGTCCTTGGATTCGGGGTGAGGAGACCTTTGGGTGGTGCAGGTGCCTTTCCAGAACATCTGGGCAGCTGTGCAAGAGGGTGGGGGGGCCGCTGGGGAAGGGCAGGGCGGTGCCTGTTGCTCGGTGGTTTTCTTTTCCGTTTCTTTCAGGCGACAGGGAGATTGTGGGACTGGACACCAGAGGCTGAGCTGGCATCTGGATTTAGAAAGGTCCATAGAGATCGGTAGCCGGTCGCTGCAGCTTCTTTGTTTGGGCCTCCCAGAGAGGAAGGGATGGGACTTTGTGGCTCGGCCAGGCCAACGCCACAGCCGAGACCTTCCCTTTATGGTGGTGGTTGCAGAATTGGTCTCCGTCCTTGGGGGCACCTGAGACTGGCTGGCTTGGTTTGCTTTCACGATTGACATCCCGCCTTTCTGATCCTTCAGCTTCTCCTCTGGGGGGAAAGGGGGCTGCAGGAAGCAGGGAGGATGGGAGGGGGGGCCTGCTGGGCTCAAGTCAAGGCTGGTGCCCACATGCCTGCTTGCCCCTCATTCCTCCCCTGACGCCCACTTGGCTTTTGGCTCTCAGTCCTGTTACTCACAGCAGAGAATAGAAACCCTTCTTAGAGCAGCCCGATCCTCCTCCTCCTCCTCCCGTTACCTCCGGCTGAAAATGCCTGAGTGGAGATGAAGGAAGGGAGGGGGGTCTTGGCTCTGAAAGGGGGAGGATTTGGGGCTTGGGAGTGACTCAGGGGAAGGCCAGGAAGGGGGGGGGCTTCGACCTGAATGCCCAGACAAGGCAGGCCCTCTAGGGCTGAGAGGTTTGAAGTCGCCAGGAAAGGAGGGGGGGGTTACTCTGGGCTGCCAGAGTCCTTAAATCAGCCCCTCGTCCATGCAGAGCCCCTAAGGTCCCCCCCCCCCTCTTCTTCCTCTCCTCTCCTCGGCTGCCGTGTCAGCTCCTCCTCCAGACACTTTGGGCTTTTGTCAAACCTCAGTTTGGATGCTGGAGGTTTTGGCTTCGATCCCTTTATCTGCTTTGAAGCCCCTTTGGTTCCTCTGCCTGGAAGCCGCCTTGCAGCAGGGACGCCGGCTCCCATCCAGTCATCTGTCCTTGGGGGAGCCCTGGTCTTCCCGGAGGGCTTCAGTGGGAGAGCGCAGGGGTCTCCTCGGAGGCCGGGCTCAGGGCTTTGGCCCGGGAGGCCCTCTTCTCCCCCAGCATGGCTGCAGTCGGAGGCTTTTCTGGCCTTGGGGTGTAGGAAGGGAAGAGATTTGGGGGGCTGGTCAAAGGCCCAATTGGCGGGGGGCTTTCAGGCGAGGCAGGGGAGAGAGGAGCATTTCTGCTCCAGGGGAAGGAAGGAAAGGGGGCTCTGGGCAGGGGGCAGCCGGGCGTTTCTCTCAGGCCTCCGCTGGGAGTCGAGCCTCAGGGTCTGCTTCGTTCACTTTGCCAGTCCCTAATCAGTGGGGCCTTCACTTTTGGGGATGTTTTTCTGGTGGGCTTTATTGAATGTTAATTTTGTAGAGAGATTGGGATGCTGTGAGCTTCGCCTTCTTTCAGCTGCCGGCTGGGCGGGTGTTGCTATTCTGGAAGGCGAGGTGGGGGCAGAGACACCTGGAGTGATGCTGGCAGGGAATGAGGGGGCCTGGCCGGATGTGGGTGTAAGCTCAGATTGAGGCCTGCAGTGGCCAAGCACTTCCTGAAGGTGGGGGAGGCCAGCCGCCCGGCCTCCTCCCTCCTGGAGCTCCTCCTGCTTCGAGATGGAGCGGCTGGGGATCTCCCTGGGGAGGCCTTTGGGACTGCCAGGCTGGTCGCCTTCGCTGCAGCTGGGGCTTGTCTTGGCATAGGGTGGCAGGGGGCTCCGGAATGGGGAGACCTTGTCCTCGGTCCCTTCCTGTGGCCCTGCCGGCAGAAGGAAGGGAGGACCCCGATGGGCCTCCATGGCGCTCCAGAGGGAGCTGGGGGGCTCTGGGCAGCACATCTCACTGGAAGCGGCCTGAGCTGCTGCTTGGAAGAAGCAGGGACAGCGGCCTCGGATTGGGTGGCGGGTGGGCCCCGGGCTCTGGCTCGGCCCCAGGAGCGGAAGTGGCCTGAGAGATGCCCCGAGTGCTGCTGCAGGAAGGCAGAGCCCGTATCGAGGGCCGCCTTTGGGCAACAAGGGTGGTGAAAGGCGCTTCTTCCTCCGCCCTCCTGGCATCGCCCGGCCACCTGCATTTGCCTGGTTCCATCCCTTCCGGGTGAACCTCAGCCAAAAGCTTCCGCAGAGGCCGTGGGCTCTTGGGACCGGCTGTTCTCTCCAGTCTGAACAAGGGAAGCCGTCCTGGGCATGACCACGGCCGGGGGACCTTTGTCCCAAAGCCCTCCGGGGGCCTCCGGGCAGGCGAAGCGGCGCCTGTTCTGGGCATTGGCCAATGACAGCTTCCAAAGGCCCAGAGGGTGCTGGGCCGCCCTTGAAGGCACCCAGAAACTTTAACTCTCCAGAATGTAACGGCACCCAGAGCCAACGACTTGGGTTCTGGGCCCCCTGCGCAACGCTGGACTGGCAACCCCTGCTTGATGAGCGGGTGGCAGTTGCGGCTGGGAGAGCCCTTGTGCAGCTTTGTGTTGCTCCCTTTCCTGTGCTCGGTCCCTCCGTCCGTCTCCCGGTTGGAGTACTGCAACGCGCTCCACGTGGGGCCACCCTGGAAGAGTATCTGGAGGCTTCAGCTGCTACACAACCGAGCTGCAGGGCAGTTGCACCCCCAGTTGCCAGTTTGTTTCCCGGTCCAATTCACGGTGTTGGTTGTCTCCTTGAAAGCCTTTCGTGGCATCGGTCCAGGAACCTTCTGACCCTGGCAGGAAGCGGCTGCCCCAACCACATGGACGGCGGGCCCTGTCAGTCAGCATCTTGGAGGGGGCGGATGGGTTAGTCAGAGCCTACCTTCTACCTCCTCCCCATCACAGCCCCGTTTTGTGGGACGCCCGGGGTCCAGCCCTCCCCCGGTGCAACGGCTGCTCCTCCCCCAGGCCCTGGGAGGGGCGTGGCTGGGCCCCGAGGGTTTGGCTGCTGTTGGGCAGACGGGGGGTGGCTGGTCAGGGACCACCAGGTGTTTGGTTTTTATTGCTGTTGCGCAGAGTTGTGTTTTATCCGATGAGCGGCCATATAAGACTGTTAACTACATAAATGAATAATGAAATCAATAAGAGCAGAATACAGATAATAACCTTAGCTGTCAATCAACTGGCACCCATTCTGTCCTGCCAAGCTGCCCATATGCCAGAAGGCTCCCCTGAGGTCTTTTCCGCGCTTTTGATGGGTCACGGTGCCAGGCATCCTTGGGGGCTCTTGATCCCAGACAGGGGTCTTCCTCCCTTCAGACCCAGAGCCCTTTTCCGTGACACCCTCAGGAACGTAGCCAAGGGAACCGATTGGGGGGAGCTTCTCTGGGCCACCCGTTTCCCCATCTCTGATTGCGGGGAGGCGTTTGTGGTGCTGGGAAGCCGTTCTGCCTCTTCGCTGGGCAACGGAGGCTCCTCACAGGGTTGGGTGCCCAGGCTCCCCCTGGGTGGGGCAGGACTGATGCCGGGGCCGCTCCTGGTCCAGACCAGGCTGGGTTCTCAAGCTTACATGGGAGTTTGCCCAGAGAGGCTCCCTGGGCTCTGGAGTCAGGCCGGCTGGCCCCCTTCCTGGAGCACTTTGGGGGCCCCCAGCTCTTTGAAGTAGAGGCAGTGCAGATCCAGGCGGTCTGGAGGCCTTTCCTGCGGAGGCCTCTCCTGTCAGGGCCCAAGAGGGCAGGGCCAGCGTCAGTGGCTGAGGAGTCGCTCTGGGAGAGGTCCTGCGGAGGCCCCAGAAGGAGGCTCAGAGCTTTCACCCGAGTGGGCGGTGGTTGGGCTTCCGGCTTCCCCCAGGACTCCAGCTGGCTCTTGGCCTCCATGTGGCTGGAAGGCCTTCACTGCTGGGCATCTCGGTTAGCGGTTGTTGGGCTGGGAGGCCCCACGCCAGCATGGTAGTTCTCTGGTGACTTGGGGCCAGTTACTGACCTTCAGCCCACCCTACTCCGCAGGATCGTTGTTGGGAGCAAATGAGGAGAGAGAGCCATATGGGAAGGCTGGTCTGGAAATCCACGAGCAACAAAGGCGTAAACGGCCACCCTTTTCCTTCTTCTGCTGCCCCTTCTAGGTCTCCAGCGCCAGTGCCAGGATGAGCGCGGAAGTGGGCGGCAAGCCCCTGAAAGTGGGTTCCCGAGTGGAAGTGATAGGCAAGGGGCACCGTGGGACGGTGGCGTACGTGGGGGCCACCCTCTTTGCCACAGGGAAATGGGTCGGCGTCATCCTGGACGAAGCCAAAGGCAAAAATGACGGGACGGTGCAGGGCAGGCGGTACTTCACGTGCGAGGAGAACCACGGCATCTTCGTGCGACAGTCACAGGTGAGCCTCTGCTGGTGGGGCCCCAACTGCTCCCTCCCTCCCTCCCTCAACAGCAGCTCCCCCCTCCCCCGAAGGAAAAGGGAGGGAGTAAAGGGGGGGAAACCCCTTTGGGTCTTGGCTTGCTTTAAGGGGCCTGAGGAAACCACGGGGAGGAGGGGCAGAATTCAAGGCCTTCCTTTAACCACTCCTGCTGCTCTCTTCCCTGGCTCTTGGCACAAGAAGAGCCTGATGATTATCTACCTACCTACTCACCCACCCACCTGCCTAAATTTTGACATCTACGCGGGCATGATATCATGCTTGTTGGAACTCTCAGAAGGATTTTGGATTTTGATTTTTATGCTGCTTTTCAATCCAGATGCCTTTAAGCTTGGCCTAGTTGGTTCAGCTGGCTAGTCCTACCTGAGGCCTGAAGGCCGGCTGGGAGACTTGGGGCCAGTCCTCCTGGCTCAGCTCAGCCATGGGGCTGTTGTCATGGGGAATGGAGCAGGAGGAAGGAGTGTTAGCTTTGCCACCTTGAGTTGTTTCTCAAAAAATAGTAAAGGCAGGTTATAAATGAATAAATAAAGGTATTAAATATCAATTGAAAATAAAGGTGCTGGTCATAGGACAATACATAACATTATATTTAATTCCTTCCTTGGCTGCTGCATTCCTAAACGTAATGCTGGCTTAGGGGTCTGTGGCTTCTCTTTGCTCCTGATGCCTTTCGGTCCCAAGCTCCAAGCGGCCTCCGGTCCGTGGTTCAGGGCCCCAGGACTTCCCTGCCCTTTGTCCAGAAGGGTGTGGCTCCCGGAGACCCCCCTCTCTCCTGGCTGAGCCTCTGTGCCCAGGCAGACAGAGCAGTTTCCTCCAGCTGTTCTCCCGCTGGAGCTCCTCCCCAGCTTCACCCAACACTCTGGCTGGGCCGCATTCCTCAAGAGACGCCAGCTTTGGAAGGGGCAGCCGGGGTGGTGCGAATCCCGGAGTCTGGAGTGGAGAAGGGGTTGCTTGGAATCCTCAAGGGGCCCCTCTGTGAATCATACAGCCCTCCTCCCGTGGGCCTCCGACGGCCTTGCTTTCCCCTGCATCTCCCCTGGGGGTCCGAGGACTCGTGGCATGAAGTGCGTGGAGGGTGGGCTGTCGGCTCTAAAAGGCTCCGAATGAGGCGATGTGCAGGAGTTCACAGGGCTGCTGAAGGAACCGCAGTCAGTCCCAGGTTAGCAACCAGCAGCTCTTAGGCAAAGACTGGCTCCCACAATGCCGATCTCCTCATCGGCTGCAGAACACGTGGTTGACGGGGGAAGCCCAGCATTTCCCCCTTGGGCCTTCAGGATCCCTTGGGGATCTGCCAGGGCCCCTGAGTGGCCCCTTCCTGGAGCTCAAGTAGGGCGTGAAACCCCTTTGGAACTCTGGGTCGGTAAAGGACGGAGGGCAGAACCCTGACCGTGCGGGTGGACGCAGCGCTGTGCAGGGGAAGCCTCTTTTTCTGCTGCGTTGAGGCCGGGAGAAGCCGGAAGGAAGGAGACGGAAGGAAGGAGCCGTTTTGGTCACCGCCTTTCCTTTCCCTTTAGATCCAGGTGTTTGAGGATGGCGCAGACACCACCTCCCCAGAAACCCCGGAGGCTTCGGCATCGAGGGTCCCCAAGAGAGGTAGGCTCTTCGGCTCTTTCGGCATCAGCTGGGGGCCTCCCCTGCCTGTTTACATTGCCCATTTACGACGGAAAATGTCCCCACTGCCCTAGCAGGTTGATCTCTTCCTTTGGGGACCTCGGGGGGCTGCCCCTCCTCTATGCCAGGATTCTGAGTCTCCAAGCAACTTACCTAGGAACAAAAGAGGCGGCCAGCACAAAAGAGCAAAACCCCCATGAAATGGGGCCAGACCCCTTCCGAGAAGGTGGCCCCTTGCCCCTCTCTGGGCAGCGGTGTCTTGCCTTCCAAGAGGAGCCACGGAGGAGAGCCCACAAAGGTTCTGGCCACGAGGGCTGCCCTCCAGGGAAGGTGACTTGTGGGGGCATTCCAGAAGCCCCCAGAGGCTCACGCATCCTGGCTCATGGGGGAGCTTGCTGCCCTTGCTACCCAGGGCTGGTGGAGCCGGGATCCCCCAGGGCCACCCGTGGGGCCAAGGAAAGGATCGTGGGAGGGGCCCACTTCCGGCCTGAGAAAGCAGGTGACTTTCAGGCGTGGAGCGGAAGGTGAGGTGGCCATTAAGGAGGGTGACTAGAGAGGAGCCAGCATGCCAGAAAGGAGGCGGCAGGGAAGCGGCCTCCAAGCAGCCTTTGGTTTAGCAGGAGCTCCGGCCTCCCTGACGATCGCTCTCTGCTGGAAGGTTTCCCTGGAAACTGCCACAGACAACGCAGCTCCCGCAGGCTCTGCCAGGGCTCTGCTGGCCTCCTCTCCTCCGGCCGGCTGGGGCTTCCCCAGCTGTCATTAGCGGAGGGTGGGCTGCAGGGGTCCCCGAGAGCTGCACAGGGGCTCCAACTGCCAGAGAAGGAGAGCTGGATCCCAGGGCTTGGATGGATCACTGCGGGTGCCCAAGCGCTCAGAGGAAGAACCCCCTGCCCACCTCCCAGCCGGCCCCCAACGTGGAGCCTGGAGTGCAGGGAGCAGAGCTTCCCTTGCTCTCTTCCTTGCTGGGCCCTTTGTTAGGTAAGCTCCCCGTTGGGAGAGCGAGTGCGTTCAGAGAAGCGTTGCATACAGAGACACTGCAGTTTCAATAGGCTTTCGCTTTCGTGGAAATAGAGGTATCAGAGTCCATCAAACAGTCCAAGTCATACACGGATAAGACAGTCAGTCATCAACGTCTTTCAGTTAAGGGATAATCCAAATAACATAGTCCATAATCATACAAACAGTCTGGTACTCAAAGTTTGCTAGCAGTTCCAAAACTCACAATAGCTCACGCTGATCACAGTACGGCACTTCTAACAGCCAGCTTCCAAACACTCAGATCAGATCAGCATCTAACACTGATTCTGGCTCCATCTTATGGCCGATTGAGGAAACAGCAACTAATCACATTTACAGCATGATTTAAAGAAACAGGTACAGCATAGTTACATGATTTATATATTGCCAACCCAACCGTTAGATTATATTCCGGTTGTGGTTCAGCCTGCGTTTCTTCCAGCTGGACATTCAGGCCAGGCCAGGAGCAGTTTAAGCCAGGGAGAGTCTTCATGGTAGCTGCACTGCAAATATCGGTCTCTCCACCCTGCAGGTTGACTGGTTGCTGCCTTGCAGCTAGTGATGCCAGTCAGCAGCAGGGCCGTCTGTGTGTGTGTGTGTGGGGGGTGTCTAAGGCTGGGACTGGGAGGCACATAAGGGCCCGTCTCCCTCAGCTCCATGAGCTCCCTGGAGGGCTTTGAGTGGTCCCCCTCTGTAGCCCAGCAGCCACAGTGGGTGGGGCAGGGGTGGGGTCTCTGGGCCGGGAGGGGGGGCTTTGGTAAGAAAAAATGGGGGAGGGAGAGAGCCCTATGCAGGCAGCTGAATCCCAGCTCTGGAGGATGAGGAAACGAGGAATCACAATAAATCAAAGAAATAACGTGCAAAAAAAGTATCGTATGAAACGCTAATAATAGGACAGCGGTGGAACAAAAAGCTCCCGGGACTTCTGAAGCCACAGACAGATTGGGCACACCTTCTGGTGGGAGCCTTCCGCCAGTCCCTGCCAGGGCCCCCGGGGGCCACGTCTAGAGTGGGCAGCATGCGGGATTTGGGGCTTCCTCCTTCAGAGCTCTTTTTTCCAAGGGGGCCCAGAGAATCCCCCAGAAGCTCCTGAGGGGCAGCCTTGGGGGGGGCCTATGGAAAACCTCCCCCAGTGGAATCATTGTCAAAATGTCCTTGTTTTGATTCTCCTCCAGATTCTTCCGAAGGGCCCAAGTCCAGCAAACTGGTGAGTAGTTTCTTTCTGTCGTCATTTGATGCCCCCTGTGCCCGCCTGAGGTTCCTTGCGAAGGAAAAGGCCCCTTTCCCACGAGAGATTGCTCAATGGAGCCCACTGCGTATCATTTGGGGAGGGGGGTTGCCTGCTTTACATAAGACAACCTTCTCCCCCTCCTGACCCTTTTCGTAACCACCTAAAACAACACCTCTGCCCCGTGTGCTCAGCTGGTTCCCCCTCAGCCCCTGATGAAAAGGACTGGGAATCCAGAAGGCCCCCCCCCAAGAGCTGGAAGCGAAGCCCTTCTGGGTCGCCCGTCTTCCTGTGCCGACCAAGAGGGGCCCCTCCCCCTGGGTCTCCCTGAATGAAGCCTCCCGGGGGGCTCCGTTCGCCCCCCAGGCTCTATCCCTGCTAACCTCTTCTGATTCTGTGGCCACGGAAAAGAATTCGGCCTTTGGGAGGGTTTTTCTTCTGCTTTTCTGTTTTGATGGCTTTCTCCGTCTCGAGGTCCGGCTCAGCTCTTTGCTCCTTTGCTCCTTCTGTCCATCGGATGGCCTCTCCCTGTGGTCCTCCATCCACTCCGTCCTCCGGCCAGGCTGGTTCTCTCCGTTGAGGGCTGCAGGGAGGAAGCTGCTCCTCTGGGCCTTCTTCGGAGCTGGTCCCCCCCCCCCACGACTTCTGCAGCCCCTCCTCAGGGGCCTTTCCTCTTGGTTCTCTTAGCCCCCTCTGCCCTTCCGCCCAGGACTTTGCCCTTCCTTAAGCCCCCTCAGTCCCGAAGCTCTTGGCCCCCTGCTCCCACCGGTCCCCCTCGGAATGCACTGGGCCCAGATCAGGGCTGCGGAAGGGAAGGGACCAGCAGTGGCTGAGATCCTGAATGGTGGGATCCCTCTGACCGCCACATGTTGTCCTGGCCCCTGCGCTGTTCACGGTCAGAGCCCGTCAACCTTGGGTGCCTGCCCAGGTCTCCCCCAATAACAGGAGCCCCCCCTGGGCCTTTGGCGCCTCCCCACACCAGGCGAGGGTTGGGGGGCGGAGCTCTCTTCCCCCTGCCCTGAACTGGAGGGGCAAATCACGGCCTGGGGGGGGGGGGGGCTCCCAGTCTGAAGCGGCAGGCAGCTCCGTTGGGAGCTTGGAAAGACAGGTTTCCCAGAAGGGAGGACAGCTGTGGCCGTCTCCCCTGGGCTCTCCGGGAGCAGCTGCTGTCACTTAAGCACATGGCTTGTGTCCCCCTGGGCTGGGCTGGGCACAGGCTCTGCTTCCACCATGGACTCCCTGGGCAGGCTGGGGGGGGGGGGAGAGTTGCCCTCCTGTCACTTTGCAGGCCGGCACATGCGCTGCAGAGCTGGGCCTGCTCCAGGAAAGGAATCCAGGCCGGGGGGGGGGGGGGCTCCTGAGCCTTCCTGTCCTTCCTCCCAGCCAGGAATTCCCTTTGGGGAGCGTCCTGCAGTCACGGGGGAGGAATAGGAGGGGCCAATGGGGCAGGCGGCCCCTCTCCTCTCTCCATGGGGTTTGCTAGTATGAACGTGGCCGGTGGTGACAAACAGAGGAACCGGATGTTGCGTAGCTGAATTGTCCTTTCAAAAAGCATTTTTATGCGTCCATTCAAAGAAAAAGTTGACATAATTGCCTACAAAGCCATCAGGGTTTCTGCAGTTTCCCCTCATCTTTGGCCCTTTGGGCGTTTCTTTGTTTGGGAGCAAAACTGGGAGGTTCAGGAAAGTCTGTTGCAAAGAAATCCACAATCACGCAAAGCCCTCCTCCTGCTGGGCTGCAGGTTGTACGGGGTGGGAAGAGGTTGCTGGGGGGGGGTTTG
Organism: Thamnophis sirtalis; assembly: GCF_051295495.1. Taxonomy (NCBI): domain Eukaryota; kingdom Metazoa; phylum Chordata; class Lepidosauria; order Squamata; family Natricidae; genus Thamnophis; species Thamnophis sirtalis. The sequence goes on from NW_028261390.1 coordinate 332,656, forward strand.
GGGGGACCCCAGCCCCTCACACGGCTGCGTCTTCTGGCCTCGCTTCGTTCTGAGCCTCCTGTCTGGAGACCAATTGGGCGTCCTCCTTGCACTCAAACTGTGCGTGGAATGAGGTTCCTGGAAAGGATTGGTGGACCACATGCGCCAAGGGGGCTTCAGCTCCCACCCCTTTCCCTGCCTTTCCTTGCTGGGCTCCGATTCTGCCCTTCCTGAGGTGGGGGGGGGCACACAGGCTTTCCTTTTGCTTTCCAGAAAGGCCCTGAAAGCAGGAACACCTGGGACGCCTTTCCACCCCCCCCTCCCCCCCCTCTAACCTCTCCTTTTGTCCTCTTTCTATGCAGCGCGGAGTGAAACCTAAAAAGGTGGTGTCTCTTTTTTCTCCTGCGCATGAAACGGTTGTGCAAAAGGCCACGCTTGTGGCTGCCGTGGCCTCAGCTGCTGCACACACGCATGCGTCCCCCTTGCATGGATGTTCCGGTTAGGGCACTCGGGGGGGTCTGACGGGCTCCCTGGGACACGTGGGACACACGTCCCATCACCAGCTTAGCCCTGTCCGGAAAGAGGCGGCTAATTCTCCAGCCGGCTTACTTGGGATTTCTGGCAGCCACAAAGAAAGCTGTAAACCCAGATGCCCCCCCCCTTCCTCCCCCCACCACCCCCCCGCCTGACCTGGCCGTGAGCGGAGGGGAAAGGGCGCCATGGCAGCCCCCTTTGCCCTGCTAATCCCCACAGCAGTTTGGGAGAGTGGCAGGGTCTTTCCCCTCTTTGCAGCTGTGGGGGCAGATTTCCCCAGGCAGGGGGTGGGCTTCCTCCCAGAGCCAGAGGGCAGCTGTGGGGAATTGCTGTAGGGATCAAGACCCCCATCTCCCCCCCCCCTCGGCCCTTTAACTGTCTTCTAGGACAAGGGTCTCTTGTGAACCTCAACCCAGGGAATCCATTGCTGCCTGGGATTTAAAGTCCAGCAGTCTTAAAAGCCGCCAGCTTTGGGGACCCCCCCCCCCTGAGTCTCCGGCCTCTGCTCTGCCCAAAGAGCAACAGGGAGGGCAGGCTTCCCACTGCTGGGCTGGGGGCTGCGGGGCATGTGGCCGCAGGGGGTCTGGGAAGGTGGCCTTAGAGGAGAATTGGACTGGAGCTCTGTTCACGCTGTCCAGCAAGGGAAGGAGCCCTTTGGGGGGGGTCCCTGCTCTTAAGTAGCGGAGGAGAAGCAGAGGCTTTTCAGCCCCCCCCCCTTCATGCCTGCAGAAAGTCCTAGCACCCCTTCTGAGCCCTCTGATTCCCCCCTCCCCTCCCTCCTTTGGTCTCCAGCCTGCCCGGAGGGGGGTCCTACCTGCTTTCTCCTGGCTCCGAACCTCAGCGGGGAGTCGCGGGGGGGGGGGGAAGGGAGCCTCCGCCGCCTCCTCGTCTTCCAGCTCTGCTTCCTTCCCGCCGCTGCATGTGCCTGAGGCTGGCCTTGCATGCCTCCCTTCCTTGCTTGCTTGCTTGCGCCCGCTGCTTGCAGAACCGCCCTCCGTCCGTCCGGCTCTGCATGAGGCCCAATCTGGCCCTGGTTCTGTCTCTGCCCGCCTGCAGGAGTGCCCGGCAGAGGCCCCCCACTCCCCCCAGCGCTCGGTGGCCTCTCCCCTGTTTGGCTTCCGGCAACAGGTCTGGGCTTGCCTGGCGGCAGGTGGCCTGGTGCCCTTGAGAGTGCCAGGGCGGCCCTGGTGGCACCCGGGAGGAAAGTGAGGCTGGGAGGGGCTCCGGTCTTTGTCCCCCCCCCCCATGTTGTCCAAACTAAGCTGAGTCCAGGGGGGGCTCTGGGCAGCCGGTCCCTCCTGGTCCAGCCAGGCAAGCGGCTGATTGGATTAGTTGGTGACTCTGGCCGTCCTTCTGGGTGACAGATGGCTGTGGGGGGGGAGGCCCCTCCCTCCCCCTCCCTGGCCCTCCCCCCTCTGGGCCTGCCACCTGCCTCCCGTCCTGGGAGAGGCGCAGGTGCCGAGGCAGCCCAGGGGTATTGGGAGGAGAGTGCGCCCCCCTCCTCCTCCTTGCTCCTTCCCTGCCCAGGCTCGTGTTTCTCAGGGGGGTCCTTGGGTGCTCAGCCCCAGCCTGCTTGCCCCGAGGCCTAAGGGAGTCATGGGGGGCTGGAGGCTGAAGGGGCTGCCTGGGGAGTCCGAGGGATCTTGCAAAACTCCACCCTTTGATTGCACGGAGGTTTTCCTTGGATCCTGCGGTTGCCCTCGGGAGGGGGATCCCTCAGAGGCCATGGGGTGCAGGGAGGCTGGTTTCCAAGGAGGAGGAAGCTTTTGGGGTGCTCTGATCGACCTAGGGGGCCAGGAGGAAGGGCCCTCCGTTGAGTGCCCAGGGGGTTCCGTAAGGCCAGGGCCGTGCAGGGAAAGAGGCCCTTCTAGGCCGACCAGAGCCACTCGCGGAGGGGAGGGGAGCCCCCCCCTCCAAGAATAAGCTGCTTTGGAGCAGACAATGGCTAGCCGTGTCTTCTGGGCATCTCCTCCCCCCTCCGCTGTGGAATCATGTGTCCTCCCCCCCCCCCCTTGGTGTCTGCACATAATGGGCCTTGTTTCTAGGCAGCCTCCCCTCTGGGGAGAGGAGTCCTCCTCCTCCTCCTCCTCCTCCTCCGGCTGCCCTGCGGGACCCCCTTAGCTGCGCCTGCCGCCTCTTCTCCAAAGGGGGGGGGGGAGGGCTTCCTTCACCCTCCGTCTCCAAAGGCCTCTGGACGGGTCTGCCTTGTGCGGAAAGATCCATGCAGGGGACTTTCCTCCTGGAAAGGTCTCAGTGCTGTTGGTAGGAACCAAAGGCTGACAGCCCCTGGGGCCGGAGTTGGTCGTGGGCCTTCAGCCGGTGGGAGGGAGCGGGCTCAGTGGAAGGCCGCATTTCCTCTAGGACAGTGTTTCTCAACCTTGGCCACTTGAAGATGTCCGGACTTCAACTCCCAGAATTCCCCAGCCAGCGAATGCTGGCTGGGGAATTCTGGGAGTTGAAGTCCGGACATCTTCAAGTGGCCAAGGTTGAGAAACACTTGTTCTAGGAGAAGCAGAGGGGCCCCGAGTGTCAGAGGAGGAGCTTCCATTCTGGCCCCCAAAAGCTCTCTGGGAATACAGGCAGCCCTCGACTTACAACGGTTCATTTAGTGACCGTTCAAAGTTACAACACGACTGGAAAAAGTGGTCGGCTGATCAAAATTCAAAGTTGCACTTGGCAACTCGTATTTATGACGCTCGCAGTGTCCCGGAGCCACGTGATCCCCTTCTGTGCCCTTCTGACCAGCCAAGTCACTGGGGAAGCCCGGTTCACTTAACAACCGGGTTACTAATTTAGGAACTGCAGTGATTTACTTAAGGACTGTGGCAAGAAAGGTCATAAAATGGGGCAAAACTCACTTAAGAAACGTCTCGCTTAGTAATGTAAGTTTTGGGCTCAATTCTGGTCGTAAGTCGAGGACTACTTGTGCTCTGTAAGCATTTTTGTTTCTGCAGGAAATAATCCCTTCCCTTTTTTATTTTCGGCCCAATGGCCAGTTTTTCCTATCTTGGGGCTGGGAAATGGAGAATTTGGGGAAGGGGCTTGGGGGAAATATTTAGAGGCCGGTGCTTCTCCTGCCCAGCCGTGCAGTCTGTCTCCTTCAGAGACCCCCCCCAGTCTGGGAGACGTCCAGTTCGTACAGAGCCAGACCTTCTGCTCTGCTTAGGAGCTCTCTTGCTGCCCCCCCCACACCCTCCCTGGACTCTCAGGGCCCTGAGCAGAGCCTGAAGGCAGGGCCAGGTGCACCCTGGGGGCCCACTGCAGCAGGGAGGGAGGGAGGGGCCCTCCCTATGGCCCCTGCCAGCTCCTTTCCTCTGGGAGGGCTCAGCCGCAGGAGCTGCCAGACCAAGACTTTGGGTAGCTGGGCCTCCAAAGAGGCGGGGGGGGGGGGGGCTCTTCCTTCAGCCTCCCTTTCCCAGCCCCAGAAAAGGGACACACACGGCAGAGGCTCCAAACGGAGGAGGAGGAGGAGGAGGAGGAGGAGAAGGATGAGGAGGAGGACCAGAGGCTCCTGGGAATGAAATGTGTCCTTGGATCCATTTGACCCTGCCTGGCATTGTCCATTTAGGGCCTTTGTTCCCTTCTGGTCAAAGGACTCCCATCTCCCACAGCCTCCCCTTCCCTTTCAAAGCCCTTCCCGTCCTCAGCCACCCCCGCAGGGCATGGGGAGGGGGGCGGGGGGGTCCCCCTTCTGGGCCAGAAGCAAGGGGGGGGGTTCCTTTCTGGAGTGGCCTTGCAGTCGGGGGCCTCTGGCTTTGGCTGATGATGAGTTCAGGGAACTCCCCCAACGAGGCCAGGGCTGGCGAACCTTTTCGGCACTGAGTGCCCAGGGCAGGAGTGCCCACGCGTGCTGGAAAGAGCAGCTGGCCGGTGCGCTTGCACATCTGCGCCCCGGAAACTGCAAGATCCTCTTCCTGTGCGTGTCCTGGGCGGAGGCTCTTCTGGTTTCCGGTGCTGCCCCTTGCGCGTGGAGGCCAGCTGGCGGGCGTGCCCGGAAGAGCCACGGGTGACGGCTGGCGTGCCCGGAGAGATTCTGGCACATGTGCCAAAGGTTCCCTATCACGAAACTAGGCTCTGCCCTAAACCCCTCCCCTCCTCTGGCTGGGGGGTGGGGGGCTCCCAGGAAGAGGGGGGGCAAAGTGGGCCCCTGCCACTCTCTAGGGCGCTTTCCCCTGGATATCCTACCAATAGGAAGAAAGACATTCTCCTCCCCAGAAGGCTCTTGCCTGTGGGGAGGGGACGGCCAGAAGCCCCCCAGACAGAGGCAGCCTTGGAGGGGGGGTGGAGAGAAGAACTGCGAGGAAGGAGGCTCCTTAGAACCCCTGGAGGGAGGCTTGGTGGGGGAATGGAGAGACAGCCGAACTCCAGGTGCATCTCTCCCCCCCCCCCCCCCTGGGAAAGGCGCCTGGCCCATCTCTGGTGCAGCAGCAGCAGCCGCAGCTCTGGAGCCGGGAGATGCCTGCAAGGACGGGGAGGGGAGGGGAGGGGAGGGCTCTGGCGTGGTGATGTAATCGGCAACCAGGCGGTGGTTGGAGGCTGCTGGCGGAGGGGATGTGCCGCCTGCCCCCGCCCCGCCCGTGGCTCTGGCGGCTGCTCGGATGCTCCCCAGCTGTCCAGCCCCGGGAATCAGCCGGGGATCCAGGAGGCTCCGGAAGCAAGACGGGGCTGCAGCCATTTGCAGGAGGCTCTGCGGGAGGGAGGGAGGGAGGGAGGGGCTGTGGTGTTGTGACTGACTGGATGGTTTAATCCTCTGTCTGCTTCTCTTCTCCCTTCTCCTCTTCTCTGTCTGCTCCTTCCTTCCCTTCTGCAACCATGAAACAGGCTGCCACCACACGGAAGGTACAGTCTCAGGCGGCTGGCAGTGGCTGCTGCTCCTCAGCCTTCTGCCTGGCACGGCTGGGGGGGGGGGGCTGGGGGGGGGGAAACAGGGATGGCGGGAGCGGGGAAGGCTGGACTCCGAGGCCCCCGGTTGCCTTTCGTTGCCTTCGCGTAGGAGCTGGTGCTCTCCTCCTCCTCCTCCTCCTGTTGTTGTTGTTGCTGCCTGCAGCAGCCGGCAAGGCAGTGGTGCAGCTGCCAATGGCAGGGTGGGCACGAGTGGGCCCATCCTGGGAGAACTGCATGCCAATTGCCCCCTTTCTCTTTGCTCAAGCCAGGCTCCCCATCAGCCATTTTCCTTCCCGTCTCTTCGGCCAGTTGGAGGTCTCTGTGTCTCTGGGGCGCTTTCCCCATCCCCCCCCCAAGAGGCCGCTTCCTTCACGGCCGGCCCAGCTGGGCTCCTGCGTCCAGCCCCAGTTACGGATGGGGTGGGTGGGCTTGAGGGCCTGAGGCTCAGGGGTGAGAAGCTTTTTCCTGCCTTGTCCGGAGCAAAGGCCCAGAGTGAGGCTTGTGGTGGCCGTGGGAATCTCTCCGGCTGTTTGGATATGGCGTCTGGAGGAAAAGGCTTCTTGGAGGCTGACTGACCCTCCGGGCCCCCGTAGCCTGAAAGCTGCAGCCCTTCTCTAGGTCCTGCTCAGAGCCTCGGACGGCCCTTCCTCCTCTGCTGTCCCGGGAGGTGGAGGAAGCCTACAGAGAGGGCCGCAGGAGGGTTGGGTTGGGTTGCGCTCAGCCCCAGGAAGGGAACCCAGGCGCTGTGCTTGGCTTAGCCGAAGAGGAGGCATCAGAGAGGGATGCTGAGGGAGGGCCGTGTTGCATAGGAACCATGGAGCCCTAGGGCTGGAAGGGCCTTGACCTCATCCCACCCCCTGCTCAGTTCCTTCTGGACGGATGCTCTTCCCGCTCTCTTGGAAGATTTCCCCCTGCTTGGGCTCTTATTGTGGATAACTGCTGTCGCTTGCTGGTGCCCAGAGATTTTGCCTTCTTCCTGGCAGAAAGGCCTTGCTAATCCGATCTCTCCTTCGCTTAAGGAAAGGGAATATCTGGGACTGTCTCCCAGGGTTTTCGGGAAATCTACTTTTTTTGATGGTGGTAAAGAAACTTCTGCACGCTCAAAATTGTCCCTTGAAATTAGGCTTTCCATGTGGAAAGTGAGCAAATGCAGGTTGCCCATCTAAACAATCAATCAGTAGAACAACTTGCATCCAGAAGTTGTGACTTTTCCAACACTGGAAGTTTTCAAGAAGAGATTGGACAGCCATTTGTCTGAAACGATGTAGGGTCTCCTGTTTGAGCAGGGAGTTGGACTAGAAGACCTCCAAGGTGCCTTCTCTTATTCTGCTCCTTCCTCTCCTGGGAACCTTTCAAAAACAAGCTAAGGCTGCTTCCTAGGAGCTGGCTGAGGTTTGGGTGCGGAAGTCGAGCTCTGGATGAGCCACCAGAATGGAGAGCTGCCCTCCTCCCAGGAAACCTCAGGAAGCGTCTCTTATCACGGAAGAGGAAGCACCTTGTGGAAGTCACTCCGTGGGGCAGCCCCACGGCCTCCTCTGCAGAATTCTACGGAGGTCCAGAAGGCCGGTTCTCCCCCTTGAAACCTTCCTTGGTTTTCATTGCGGATCCTACTTACTTTCTTTCCCCCGGAATCTGTTAAGGAATAATAAAATGCGGATAGGCTCCACAATCTCTGAAATCAAATATGGTCATGAATCTTTGCCTGGAGACGCCTTTCTCTCTACTGTTATTGCTCAGAAGGACACCTAAGGAGCACAGCCCATTTTGAATCTCTGAAAGACATTTGGACTCCCCAGGCCTCTTCGGAATAAACAGAAACGGAAAGAAGATGGAAATGCAGTTTATAAGGTCCAAAGGGTGGGATGCTTGTCTTGTTCCTCATCTACATTCGCACTTATTCCATTTAAGCACATTGTGTTGACTCCCAGTGGCGGATCCTTCCTTAGCGGCAGCCTTATTTTTGCCCGGTGTTTTCATCTAAGACTTTGATGCTCACAAATCTCTTGCCGTGACTTGCTTCTCATTTGTTATATTCCAGCAAGGCAGGACAACCAGTATTTGCTTCCCAGTGGGGAAGAGCTGCCTGTGGCCATGATTTCAGGGCAAATGGGATGGGATGAGGCTAGAGAGATGGGAGGGGTCCTGCCATGAGAAACCGCCCCAGAAGGCAAAGGGCCGTTCTCTGGCCGCCTGCCCCAGGGGAGTGGGGGACAAGGGCCCTCTGGACCCAGAGACCCATCCCAGGCAGGAGAGAGAAGCGCCCTGGGTGAATTGTAATGAGCAAAGAAGCCTCAGTACAGAGAAGGAGACAATTATTCTTCCAAATTCCTGGTTATAATTTAAAGCAAAGCCCGGCTGTGGCCTTTAGGGGGGAAGGAACGGAGGCTCACCTTCCCCGTGTGCTGCTCCCCCTGTGCAAGGAAGGCCTCGGGCATCCCTCCAGTTGCTTTCATGGCAAAACTTTTGCTCGGCTCCCTGGATGATTTAGGAGACAGCAGAGGAGGCCGGTGAAATCAGCCATTCAAGGTGTGGCACAGACATTTCTGGCATTTTGAGACTTGCATGATGAATCTTGGCTTGGATGGCAGAAAGAGAGCTGCACATATTCTTACAGCCGTGGGGCCTCATCCTCCTCCCAAGAACGGCTGTCTTAAGGCTGATTTGGAGGTGCCTGCAATCTCCCCCCCCCCCAGGAGGCTCGCCACACACCTGCCCTGCCAAGGGCTTGATAGGTACGCAGAGGTTGCAGGTGGCTGCGGAAGGGCTGTGCATGCACCTCACAAATCCCAGCTGCGCGCTGTGCGGAGATGCACATCCTGCCTTCCGATGGGTTGAACCCCCTACTTGCTCGGTGCTTTGCTGCTTGAGGGGACACCCCAGCCAGGACACCCCATTGGCAGAAATTTAAATGCGGCCCCTGTGCAGCCACACCCAGAGGGCAGGCCCAGGTGTTCCCCGGCGTGCAGAGCGGGGGGGCGTCTGCTCGGCCCTTTGTGAGGAGGCTGCAGTGCACGTTGGAGCTCACGCAGCTGCCTCGCGTCCTGTGGGGGATCTCCCAGTGGCTGCCAGGTGCTATGAATCCTCTTCCTCACCTGGAAACCTTTCTGGCCTTCTGAGCCTCCCCACGGCCTCTGCCCCGAACTGCCTGTCTACACGCTTGTCCTTTGGCAGCCCTTCATCTCCCTCCCGTCAGTCCTGTTGATGGGAGAGGGAAGCAGCAGGAGCCAGAAAGGAGTCCGGGAACCGGCCTCTCCGTGGCCTCCCAGCTTTTGCCTCGTGCTGCGAGGAACACAAAGCTTTGCCTTTTGGATTGTTGTCTGGAAGCTGCGTGCTGAGGCGGGAGAGTCTGCCTGTGGCACGAAAGCAGAAACATCTGGACGACTGAATTGCTGTCCCCCAAACACCGAGAGCTGAACGCTGAGCCGTGCCTGGTGGCTTAGCCACAGCCTTCTCCAGCCCTTTACGGTGCTTTACGGCCCTCTCTCAGCAGTTTTCAGAGTCAGCAGCCTGGGTCCTCCGATCGCTAGGATGCTTGTGGGTGGCTGTGGCATCTTTTGGGCACTTGAGCCCCTTTCGCGCTGGGCTTGAGACTTGGAAGGTGTGCTGAGGTTAGGTGGGGCCTCTCTGAGGAGAAGCTCCAGCTGCCTCCCTTCCCTTTAGGCGTCACAAGGAGAGTGGCTGCCCTGAGCATCGCCCTGCACCGCCCCTGGAGCCAAGGCCCCCCCACCCTCCTCCAAATGGGTTCCCTCAAATGGGGAGGAAGGCCAGAACGGAAGGCCTTTGGGATTCTGGATTCCACTCGACCCAGAGAAGCTCTTTTCATGGAGCCCTTTTTGCCATTGTTGCCCTCGCGTGGAGCCGTCCTACAGGGTTGCTCCGAGTGGATCTACAGACGGTTGGCAAATTCTGGGGGGAGCCCGTGGCCTTCCTCAGCTTACCTCGATTTAGATGGTTTGCTTTCAGCCGCCCCCGTCCGGAGACGAAAGATGCGTTTCAGATTACGTGGTTTGAAGACGGAAGCAAGGTCCGAATGCGTGGTCCGAAAGCGCCGGAGGAGGCTGGTCTGGGTGAGGAAGGAGCCGGTCAGCGCAGGGAGCTTCCCTCCTTGTCCCTTAGAATCAGATGCGGCCTTCAGGCACTTGGCTGAAAGGCCTTCCCGATGCTGAGTCACTTCTGGCCCAGGGAGCCCTCGGAGGTCGGGCTGTTCTCCCAGCTGTGGGGGATTCTGGCTGCAGCAGGCCATCTGGGCCCGCCTGGGTCAAGATCCCGGTTGCGTTTTGGACTAAATTAAGTTTCATCCTCGGTAGGAGCCCCTGCTATGAACTGCACCAGGGACACCAGTTCCGTTGTCTTTCTTGGGTCCTTTCCCCGAAGTTCTGCTTTTCATGGTGTTTCAGGAGCCCCTGGAGCCTCCAGGGTGGGATCACATTCTCGCCTCCAACGGAGAGCAGGCGGCGGTTCAGTGGTCAGGGAGCTTCGGAGGGGGGGGGGAGTGAAATATTGCAGCCATTGTGGTGGCCGGTTGTAGACCTCCTGGGCAAGCCTGCCCGAGACCCCCGGGTGGTGGTTCTCTGGTGAGCAGATCCTCTGCCTGATGGGCTGGAGAGGGGAAAGGGCCACCAGAAGGGGGGAGTGGATGGGATTTGCTCTCCTGACCCTTCCTCTCCTCCGCTTCGGCTGCCGCTCTAGCGCTGGTCTGGGCTGGCAGGGTGCGTTTTGTGGGAGGTCTCCCCTCACACACCTTCCCCCTCCCTCTTCCATGCCGGCTGAGGCTTTCAGAGCTGGAGGCAACCTTGAGTGATACCGATTCATGGGGGGAGGGGGGGCTCCAGATGGGTCGCAGGGCTGTGGAGCCCATAAGAAGCCAGGTGGAGCTGTGGAGATGACCGGCTGCTGAGTGGGCTTTCCCCATCGCATCACTCCTGGGGTTTAGCAGAACCTGCTCAGGGGTTCTTCAGACTCCTCAACAACCGGACGTTGACGTTTCTGGAAGAAGCTCAAGCTTAGAACATCCGTGGGCCGAACTCTGGAGTGGAGAGCAAATGCCAGTCGCAGTGGTTGCCCCCAAGGACACTCCCCCCCCCGCACCCACTCCTAGTGGGGCTGCACGGGGTTCTCTGATGGGTCCGCCCCAGTCAGGTGTGCCCCAAGCTCTGCCCTTCTTTCCTGTCTGGGTGCCCTGGGCATGGAGGCCTGGCTTCCCTCCTGAGGCGCCTTCCTTCGGGGGTTGGGGGGGCAGAGCCTTGGGGCACCCATGGGAGGTTGGGCAAGCGAGGACAAAGCTTTGCCCAAGGAGGGGGACCGTCAGGAAGTCGGAGCCCCACCAGCTGCCCCCTATGCCTGTCACGCCTTCAGCCCTCCGACTCAGTCCACCCGTCCTCCATTCCGCCAGACTCTGGCTGCTTTCGCTGGGCAGTCGGCCGAGCAACGCCTGGCACTGGGGAGCCCCACTTCATAAGCCAGACCCAGATAAACAGAGCCCGGCACAGCTGAGACTCAGTCGACCCATCATCTCAAGATGAGCTCTGGAGCTTTTGCACCACAGGGGCCTTTCCGAATCTTGGCAGCAGGCTCTAGATTGGCATCTTGGCACAAATGCCAGGGTGTGCTTGGTAGGGCCGATCCGCCCTTCAAGGCGGCTGTGGAAAGGCTGAGGGGGCCGGATGCCAGGGAAGGTCCTGGGAGCCTCCCACCTGCACCCGGAGAGGGATCCCACCTCCCTCTAGGTAGCCGGGGCCTCCGGAGCCCTCGCCCACCGGGGGAGCTGCTTGACCTCTGGTCCTGGGGGGGTCCGCAGAGGTCCAGTCAGTCCTTGGGCTCCAGGCTCTTGAGAGCCCGGCAGGGCCAGACCCGGAGCCCTGCAGAAGAGGCCAACCCCCTTTCTGCACCCAGGGCCGCCTTGTTGGCAGCAGCCCCTCCAGGGTGGCCGGTCGTCCGAGGAGCCGACAGAGCAGGTCTTGGGGAGAGGCAGTGGGTCAGGCAGGCGTTTCTGGCTCTCTCCCGCTGGAGAGCAGGCTGCCTTCAGCAGACACGCCACCATCTGTGGACGGGAGGCAGGTTTCCTGGCAAGGCGGCAGCGTTTCATGCCTGTCTCGGGCGCTGCTGCTGCTGCTGCTGCTGGGGTTTCGGGGGGACCAGGAGCCGTAGACGGGTGGCCTGCTGGGGTCCGGCGGGGCGGAGAGGGCCCAGGGCAGAGGTTTCTGGGCTGATGCTGTGCGCACTAATCTCGCTGCTGTCTCTCTTGTCGTCCCCTCACTCTGCTCTCCCCTTCTGCCTCTGCTGCTGCCGCCACCACCGTCTGTGTCTCTCTGCTCCCGTCTCCCCCGTGTGAGTCTCTCTCCTCCTCCTCCTCTGCTTTCTGCTCCTGCCGGCCTCCAGACCACAACGAGGAGGCCCAAGGTGAGAAGGGGGGGGGCGCCCTTGGGCTCTTCTTTATTTTTAATGGTAATTTTATACAAGCATAAAAGAATAAAAAGCAAAACCGAAAGAAAAGAACTATAAGAACAAATGACTTCCCCCTTCATGACAAGTGTGAAGTAACTGCTGTCTCTTAAAATGCCAGAAGGCCTCTCTTCCCATATCTCACCTGTGAACAAATCCCCCCAACCCTCTTTCAATCGTAACCAGCAAATGTCCTTCTAGGGCTACCAGTAAGATAACAATGCATCCATTTTTTTATTTATTTATATTTTATGTCGCTTAACTGCCCATGTCCCATGATTATGATTAGTTTCGCTTGTTTATTTCATCATTAACCTTGATCAAATAAGCCAACTTTATATTCCTTCTTTTTACTTCTAACAACCTGGATGTCCAGGCCCTTCAAATAATGTCTTAGAAGTTGGTTCCTTTTCATTTCTTTCTTGTCTCTTCTCACAAAGTTTTTCAAAGCTTTCACTCTTTTGTAGGTCCAATATGGGAAGATTGTCCAGGTCTCCCTCGTGATTTGTTATTCATATATCTCTTTTAATTATTCAACATCAGCCGAGGTGATTTGTATGTCCAACAAGGCGTCTGTTTTCATGTCGTTCTTGTAGCCTGTGATTTTTAAATCTACTTTCAGATCCACCTTAATCTCGTCCAGTAAAACCTTTTCCTTTTCTTTTTTTTACACAGACACTGTTAAAATTAACCTCTGGGTCCATTGTTCAAATATATCCTTGAATATTTCCAGGGTCAAAATACTTTGCTCCATTCTGTATTAGTCCAATTGAGGGTTTTTCCCCCTCCTTTCATTGTAATCTTCAGCTCCTTCTGGTCTCCTCGCCTCTCCCAGGGGAAGCAGGAAACGCGGCTTGATGAACTCACTCGACTTTACTGTAGGGCTGCAGCCAGAGAACCTGTCAAGTCTGCAAGCAGCAGCCTCCCACCGCCACTCTCCCCTCCCAGGCCCCTGAGGGTGGGCCCTTCCCCAGTCTCTCTCCCCATCTGGTGCCCCCCCCCACCTTCCCTCGTCCGATTGCACCCCCTGGGCAGCAGCATCTGTGGGTCAGGAGGCCTCTTCTCTGCAGGGGAGATGAAGCAGACTTCCAGAGGGAAATTGGAGACGGTTTGGAGGAAAAGGAGGGGAATAAACCGCCTCCCAATCGGAGAATTGGCCAGTGGCTGCAGGAATCGGCTCTCTCTGCTGCTGCGCCCCATCCTCCTCGGGAACAGGAGCCCAGCTCCTCCCCAGGAACTGCAGTTCAGGTTGCTCCTGACCCCCCCCCCCCCGGGGCCTGTGAGGAAAGACCCCTCTTCCTTTGGGACCCCCCCCTCTCAGTCCGCCGTCTTTTCTCAGGGCCAAAGATGTCCAGAACCTCTTTCTAGGATCTGCTTCCTGCCTTCCTGGCCCTCGTCTCCCTCTCCCTCTGAACTGCAGGGTCAGGCCCTGATCTGGAGGGGGGCACTTGGGCGAGGTGGGTGGGCAAAGGAAATAAAGTTGGAACCATTTAACTCCCCCAGTTTGGAAAAGGCAGCCTAACATTTTGTGTTTGCCTCCCCCCACCCTTTTTTTTTAACTTGTCTCCTATGATGACCTCCTCATCCAACTGGCCTTTTCCCCCAGGACTGTTTTGGGCCCAGCTGCTCCCCTCCACCCTCCTCCTGGGCTTTGGGTTCTTTTTCTCCCCTCTGCGAAGTGATTCTACTCCCAGTCTCTGGTTCTTTCCATTGTATTCAGTCTGTTTTTATAACCCCGAAGACCAGTTGTAAATGTTATTCTTTTTTTGGTGTTAACTGTCCCACCCAGTTTGTCACCTGCAGATTTGATCAGTTCCATCTTTTCCTCCAAGGGACTTTTGATTTAGCCTTCATGCTCTTCTGCGATACAGCTGATTTAATTGCTATCCCTATACTTTATAATTTTCTCCTGCTGTACTCAATTTTCGGGAGGGGGAGGGGGAGGGGGATCGGACGCCGGGTCTTAGGAGATGAGAGCCCTGAGCCGCTTCGGCAGAAGGAACAACCTGCAGGCTCAGTTTAAGCCCACTGTGGTGGATTTCGCCCCACCAAAAACTATGGAAGAGGGAGAAGCCCCAGAGCACGAAGCAGGACCCTCCGGCCCCCCAGAGCATCCCTGCCGGTCTGGGCAAGGTGGTGTTTCAGGGCAGGGGAGAGGAGCCGTCTTTGGAAATCATAGGCATTTTGCCAATGCTGCCCCCCCCCAACCCCCGACTGTGGCCACGCAGGTCTTTCTCCAGGCTCCTCTGCTGCCTCCCCTTGAGCGGCCAGCTGCAAAAGGTGAAGGTTTTGGCTTCTGCAGAGAGCTGGACTCCTCCGTTCCTTGGCATTTCTTCCAGAAGTGCTGAGTGGTTCTGCATCTCCATGGTGCCACTTACAAAGGCCGAGGCAGATGCCCAGCCTGGCAGATCTCCTGTGGTGGGAAATGCTCCTCTCACCCTTCCTCTTCCTTGCAGCCCACCCGAACCGGCAGTTCGGCCACATCCAGCAGCACCGCGGGCCTCTCTGGCTCGGCCTCGGCCTCGGCCGGGGAAATGAGCAGCAGTGAACCAAGCACTCCTGCACAGACCCCCTTGGCTGCCCCCATGGTGCCCGTCCCGGCTCTGGCATCCCCAGTGGCTCCTCCAGCAATCCTGTCTCCAACGAAGGTGAGGCGGTGGGAGGGGTGTCTGTGCAGTGGCACGTTTGCAACAGGCATCTTGGGAACCCGGGACAGGCGGCAACCTCCGGGTGTCCTGGGTGCAAGTTTGGGGTATTGCTGGTGAGGGTGGCCGGACCCTGGATGTGGAGGGTCTGCTTCCTGCCCCCCTCCCTCTGGAGTCGGGCACTTGCAAGGGGGCAGGCGAGGACAAGGGCCTGAACTGGGGCTCAGCGTTACGGGAAGCAGCCCTCTTTCTTAAGGCCAAGCCAAGCCAGGCCCCGGTGAGAGCCTCAAGAGAGCCACGTCTTGTGTCTGGCCAAGGGGGGCGGGAGGGGGGGAGAAAGAGGGTCTGTCCCCATGGAGTGGCGGCCTCTGTGGCCTTTCCTTGCAGGCTCCCTTGGTGTGAAATTCACCAGCCAGGATGGGACCTTCCCACAGAATCCCTAAATCCCAGCCTTGGCACCTCTGAGGGTCCTGGAAATAGAAAGGCTGGCAGGGCTCCCCCCCGCCCCCTCCCCAATAGTCCACACCAAAGTAGGCCTTAAGCGCAACCAACAGCCGGGGAGGACCCCGACTGCTTGGAAAAGAATCACTTTTGTCACTTGCGACAAAAGATGGCTGCCTCATTTGGTGGCTCCATGGAGGATGTGGCCGGCCAGGAGGCAGGGTGGCGTATTCTCCAGACAGAAACGTTTTGCTGAGATGAAAGTATTTCGATTGCACGCGCGTGACGTTGGTTCCGTTTGAGAGAGGAGCCCACTCCTCACTGGAAGCAGGAATTGGAGATGGGGGGGGGGGCTGGCGCTGTGGTGGGGAGCCGGGTGACTGCGGGGGGGGAGCCCTTCCTCCCAAGGGGCCCAGAGGGCCTGAGAGGGTCCTTCTCTGCCCGGCAGGAGGAGGAGTCCCTGCGAGGGCAGGTGCGAGACCTGGAGGAGAAGCTGGAGACCCTCAAGATGAAGCGGAACGAAGACAAGGCCAAGCTGAAGGAGCTGGAGAAGTACAAGATCCAGCTGGAGCAGGTCCAGGAGTGGAAGACCAAGATGCAGGAGCAGCAGGCGGAGCTCCAGAAGCGCCTCAAGGAGGCCAAGAAGGTGGGGTGCTACTCGGAGGAGGAGGAGGTGGTGGTGGTGGGGAGAGGCCGGACGTTCCCGTTGATGGGGCTGCCTCGGGGGGTCTGCTTGGCGGCCCTCGAGAGCCACCCCTCTTCCCCCTCAGAAAGGCATTGGCCTGACTGACAGCTGCCAATCGGGGGGGGGGGCGGGGGGCCCCGGGGCCTCCACCTGACGGCCAGCCCCGGCTGCTTCCTCCCGGCCCTTGCAGGAAGCCAAAGAGGCCCTGGAGGCCAAAGAGCGCTACATGGAGGAGATGGCGGACACGGCCGATGCCATCGAGATGGCCACCCTGGACAAGGAGATGGCCGAGGAGCGGGCGGAGTCCCTGCAGCAGGAGGTGGATTCCTTGAAGGAGAAGGCGGAGGACCTCACCATGGACCTGGAGATCCTGAAGCACGAGATCGAAGAGAAGGGTGAGTCCCTGGCAGGCAGCAGCGTGGGAGGGGGCCTCGAGGGAAGAGCCCCTGCCCCACCCTTGGGGGCTCCTCCCGTCTGCAGCCTCCAGGAGCTCCTTTCCCCCTCCCCCCCCTCATGGACCACCTGGAAGCACGTGGAGTAGCCCTGGCAATGGAGGCCGTGGCCTGGGGCTCTGGATCTCCTGGCCAGGCCCAGCTAGGGAGGGGTTGGGGGCTCACGGGAGGGGAGGGCTTGACCAAAAGACCAAAGGGTGGAAAAGGAAAGTCCAGACAAGGAATCTGCCTGAGCCGGAGACACCAAAACCAGTGCCAGGCTCTGACAGTTCAATAGGCAGGCAAGCAGAGCTCAACAACACATTTTTCTTCGATGGGCCCGTCTGAGCTGCCGTGGGAACCCCGTGTTTCTGTCTGGTTTTCAATCCTGTAGGTTCCGACGGAGCCGCCTCCAGTTACCACGTCAAGCAGCTGGAGGAGCAGAACGGCCGCCTGAAGGAGGCCCTTGTGAGGTAGGCCCACCGGCTGTTGGTGAGGACAGAGAAGATGGGGGAGGATTGGGGGGGGGGGAAGCAGCTCCCCCCTCCTTTGGCTTCGGGGGAGGCAGGGCCTGCTTCCCCCTCCGGCCTGCGGTGGCTCCAGCCCCTCCCTGCCCCCAAAGGATGCGGGACCTGTCTGCCTCGGAGAAGCAGGAGCACGTGAAGCTCCAGAAGCACATGGAGAAGAAGAATGCGGAGCTGGAGGCCCTGCGGCAGCAGAAGGACAAGCTGCAGGAGGAGCTGAACAGGAGGAGCTGAAGCAGGCCGAGGGCACCATCGATGAGCTGAAGGAGCAGGCAAGTCGGCCCCCCAGGCCACCTCCAACCCCCCCCTTGTGCTCTGTTCTCCTGCGCCCCCTAACCCTCCCCCCCCCGTCCAGGTGGATGCTGCTCTGGGGGCCGAGGAGATGGTGGAGACGCTGACCGAGAGGAACCTCGATCTGGAGGAGAAGGTCCGCGAGCTCCGCGAGACGGTGGGCGACCTGGTGAGAGCAAGCAGGAGGGAGCCCGGCCTGAGGGGCTGAGGGGCTCCCCTGTCCAGTCACAAAGGGCCACGTTGGCTCTCCCTGGGCAGAGGGGCAGGGGGGGGGGGCTTGCTTGGGACGCCCTCGCCACCCGCCCTTCGTGGCCACTCCCTCCGTAGGAAGCCATCAACGAGATGAATGACGAGCTGCAGGAGAACGCCCGGGAGACGGAGCTGGAGCTGCGGGAGCAGCTGGACATGGCCACGGCTCGAGTCCGGGAGTCTGAGAAGCGGGTGGAGGCGGCGCAGGAGACGGTGGCCGACTACCAGCAGACCATCAAGAAATACCGAGAGCTGACGGCCCACCTGCAGGTGCCAGGGGCTGCAGAGGCGGGCAGAGGGCCCGGGACCCCTCTTTCCCTCGCTTTCTACCCGTCCAACTGCCCGGATTCTCCCAGGCCCCCGTTTGAAAAGCCTCCCCCAACAGGGAGGCTGAGGAGGGCAGCCCTAGAGGGGACCGGCCTTTCTCTCCTTGGAAGGCCAGCCTAAAGCCCAGCCGCTCGGGGATCCTTCTAGCCAAGGGGGAGCCCCTCCTCCAGGGGGGCCTGAGGGCCTCTGCCCCGGGGGGGGGGGGAGCAGGGACCCCCCTTGGCTGACCGCTGCCTTTCGCCTGGCAGGACGTTAACCGGGACCTGATGAGCCAGCAAGAGGCCTCTGTGGAGAGGCAGCAGCAGCCGCCGCCGAAATGTTTGATTTCAAGATTAAATTTGCAGAGACAAAAGCTCACGCCAAGGTAGGAGGTCCTGGCCTCGGCGGCTGCCCTCTTGTCCCTGGCAGCCCCCACGGGAGTAGGTTTCTTTGGCTCTGGTCCAAGCAGCTTCTCCCTCTCCCGTTGTCCGGTTGGGGCCGGGGTCTCCCTGCTGCCCCCTGAGCAGCTGCCGTTTCACTGCCCACCTGGGCCAGACCTCCAGTGCCAGTAGCTGCCTGCAACCCTCACCCTTCCCTGCCCTGAAGGGGGGAGGCAGCTGGGCCACGAAGCGCCTGCAAGCAGAGCCCACAGCTGAGGGGGCCCCTCTGCCCTTACCCCCAGCGTGCCTTAAAGCAGGCCGTGAGCCTCCCCGATCCTTCCGACCCCCCCCTCCTTTCCCCGGCCTCCTTTCCTGCCAAGGCCTCCGTCGCTCCCTCCCCCTCCTCCTCCCCTTTCTGCCCAGATGAAAGAAGTCTGGGCCAAGGCGCCCCCCCCCTTCTGCTCCTGGCCTTGAGCTTTGGTGTCGTCCCCCCCTGCTTCCCCGCCCGCCCCCCCCGCCCCCTCCAGTCCCCCTGGTGGGGCATTTCCTTACCTGGATCTGCTGTGGGAAAGCCCGTTTTAAGGGGGAGGCAAGTCCCTTTCGTTGGCCTCCGCAGCTGCAGGGGCCCCAGCGGGCCCAGGCCTACGTGGGGCATTTGAACGGAGAGGCTGCCTGGAGCTTGGGGCTGAGGAGGCTCCCCCAGGCTGGGCCCCATTGGAGCGCTCTTGCCTTGCAGGCCATCGAAATGGAGCTGCGCCAGATGGAGGTACAGCAGGCCAACCGGCACGTCTCCCTCCTCACCTCCTTCCTGCCCGACAGCTTCCTGCGGCACGGCGGGGACCACGACTGCGTGCTGGTGCTCCTGCTGCTTCCCCGGCTGGTGGGCAAGGTACTGGCGCTAGTTTCCCTCCCTTTGGATGCCAGCTGGAGTGGCACGATAGGCGACCTTTCTCCTTGAAGCTCTCCTCCCTATTCCTGTAAGTGTCCGGAGGAGGCCCTGAACCCACTGCCCTTCAAGCCCCCCTCCGCTTTGGACCAGTTCCTCCTTTAGCCCCCGGGCTCTGCTTAGGGAAGGACCCCTTCAACCTCCTTGGAAGAAGCAAAGGAATCTTTTCGTCCTTCCCCCCCCCCCCCAAAATAGACCTTTGTAAGGCAGAGGAACGTTATGAGTAGTCTGGTAGTTAACTCTGCCCGGCAACCTCTTGTCGCTGGGATTGAGGGCTGACCTCCAGTCAGGGGGAGGCTGAGTGAGTTACGTCTCCCCTCAGAGGGGCCAGGAATCTGGCTACAGCCGCACCGGAGGGGCCGGTGGTGCTTCTGGAGGGCGGGGCCTCTCTTGCTTCCCCCGGGCAGAGGGTGAACAGGGAGGCCCAGCAGCCCCTTCCTCTCCCAAACAGGCCGAGCTGATCAGCAGGCAGGCGCAGGAGAAGTTTGAGCTGAGCGAGAACTGTGCCGAGCGCGTCGGTCTCCGAGGGGCTCCGGGGGAGCAGCTGAGCTTCGCTGCCGGGCTGGTCTATTCTCTGCTCCTCCTGCAAGCAACGCTCCACAAATACGAGCAGTGAGTGAGCGCGTGGCTGGGCCTGGGCTGGCAGAGGGGTCCAGGGCGTGGCCATCGGCCCCCCCTGACGCCCTGCCCTTCCAGGGCCCTGAGGAAGTGCAGCGTGGAGGTCTACAGGAAAGTGGGCCTGCTGTACCAGGAGATGTGTGTGCACGAGAGGTCCCTGGACTTCCTGATTGAGCTGCTGCACAAGGACCAGCTGGACGAGACTGTCAACGTGGAGCCCCTGACCAAAGCCATCAAGTACTACCAGGTGCAGCCCACGGGCGGGGTGGGGGGGAGGGCAGTGTGTAACGTTCCCGTGGGTCGCCCATGAGGCCAATGTGGAGAAAAGACAGGACACGATCTTTCTCGGGATGGAGCGACCCAGATTGGGGGTCTGAGAGCCCCTTTTATTGAGATAGGACAAAGGCAGGAGGAGCAATAGCATGTGCGTAAAAACAGCCTGTAAAAGTACAATTTCTAATCTACTGCTCAGGGAAGTTCTGTCTATATATGGTCAAATCCTGGGCGTCATTGGTAGGGCACATCTCAGGATGTTATGTTATTCACTATCAGGATGTTATGGGGTTTTAGGAGTTTGTTTTCTCCTGTGTGGTTCAGCGTGGCTCTGCATGACCCGTTATGAACTGGGCCATGAGTGACCCACACCTACACAAGGAACTATATTACAACAGCAGTGCCAGAGCGAGGCCCATCCAGCCTCGGCTGGCAGCTTTGGGCTCTGTGGCTGAGACGTCTCTCCTTCCCCTCCCAGCACCTGTACAGCATCCACCTGGCTGACCAGGCCGAGGACTGCACGGTGCAGTTGGCTGACCACATCAAGGTGAGGGGACCTGTAGGAGGAGGGCTGCTTTGGGGGGGGGGGTTGTCAGGTCTCTCTGCTCCTGCTGACACCCCCCCCCTTGGGGCCAGAGGGAGAGAGGAGGGCTGCCTGCTGGCCCTGCTCTGAGCTCAGCCCCCTCCCCTTTCCCTTGCAGTTCACCCAGAGTGCCTTGGACTGCATGAGCGTGGAGGTCTGCCGGCTGCGCTCCTTCCTCCAGGTAAGAAGAGCCGCCCTCCCCCACCCGGCCAGGCTGTGGACGGCCGAATCCGGCTGAGCTGCCTTCTCCCTTCTGCAGACCGGACAGGAGGCCTCCGACTTCGCCATCCTCCTGAAGGCCTGGAGACCTCATGCAGCGACATCCGCCAGTTCTGCAAGAAGATCCGGCGGCGCATGCCGGGCACCGACGCTCCTGGCATCCCTGCAGCCCTGGGCTTTGGGCAACAGGTGGGGGCCTGTGGGAGTCGGCCTGCGCTGCTGGCAGGGAGCCCCTCCCTCTGCAGAGACTTGACCCTGCGCCTCCGGTCTCCCAGGTCTCGGATACCCTGCTGGACTGCCGCAAACACCTGACCTGGGTGGTGGCTGTGCTGCAGGAGGTGGCGGCCGCAGGGGCCCAGATGATCGCCCCCCTGACTGAGAACGAGGGCTTGCAGGCCGTGAAGCTGGAGGACCTGGCCTTCAAGACCAGCGAGCAGGTAAGGGGGGAGCCCCTTCCTTCCCCTCCGTTGCCTCTGAAGACCAGCGGAGCCCTCCTGGGGAAGGACAGGCTGAGAGGGAGGAGAGGATCTGGAACTGATCCGTTTGCAGGCCGGGAACATCTGGCAGGGAGGGGGGTCTTTTGCACCTGTGAGGGGAAGGGCTGCCAGCGGTTTGGAGTGGCCAAGGCCTCTTCTGCTGCTGCCATGGCCAGGGGGGATTGGGGGGGAGGCACACACTCATAAGGAAGGCCGTGTTGCCCACAGTCCTCCGAAGATGCCCAGAAAGTGGGCGTGGCCCCTTCCTCTCTGGTGGCTGCAGGCTTTCCGGGAGGTTTTGCTTCGGGTGAGGCATGAGAGATTCTTCCCCAGATCTATGGGGCGCAGGGCATCAGCCCTTACGAGTGCCTGCGCCAGTCCTGCAACAACCTCGTCGCCACCATGAACAAGATGGCCACCGCCATGCAGGAGGGCGAATACGACGCAGACAAGCCCCAGACCAAGGTGAGCCCCATGCCGGCGGCTGAGCTCTCGCAGGCAGCTCCCTGCTGGCACTAGGAATGGGCCGGCCGACAGGAGGCTCCTCTGCCTTCGCCTCCCCCCCTTTGAGAGCTGCCCTGGAGCTCAGAGAGGGAGGCCGCCGTTGGCAGCTCCAAGGTGGGAAGGGTCCTTATCGAAGGGCCGTTCTCTTTGCAGCCTGTTCCTCCGGTGGAGCTGCGGGCAGCCGCGCTGCGGGCCGAGATCACGGACGCTGAGGGCCTGGGGCTCAAGCTGGAGGACCGAGAGACGGTCATCAAAGAGCTGAAGAAGTCTCTCAAAATCAAGGTACGCCTGGCGGCCCGTCTGCCCCCTGCGCCTGTGCCTGGCAGCCTGGGCACCCTGGCCACACACGCCCACCTCTCCTCCCTGCCCTCCAGGGCGAGGAGCTGAGCGAAGCCAACGTGCGCCTGAGCCTCCTGGAGAAGAAGCTGGACAGCGCCTCCAAGGATGCCGACGAGCGGGTGGAGAAGATCCAGAGCAAGCTGAGCGACACCCAGGCGCTGCTGAAGAAGAAGGAGAAGTAAGCTGGGGGGGGGGGGGGGCTCCCGGGGCCGGAGCCGTTCGGTTGGGATATTTATGCCCCTTGGGGGGCCAGCTAGGCTGCAAAATGGGATGGCGGCTGCTTAGTTGCCTGAGCTCCTTTGCTTTGCAGGCCCCCCGCAATTATTTGCGAGCCTTAAGGGAAAGGGGGTCTCTGCTGCTCCTTGAAGGAGCTTAAGAAGAGCCCTTGGTTGAAGGAAGAGGAAAGGCAGCCCAGAGCCCTCCCCCTCTTCCTCCCCACCGCCCTGCTGAGAAGCTCAAGGCAAAGCAGGAGAGCTGCCCTTTGGAGTTCAGTGGGGCTGGGGGGTTGGCATAGTCCAGGGAGGGGCCAGCACAGCGCCTGCCCCCCTTGGCCTCTTCCCGCCAGCCAGGACCAGAGCCGGAGGGACTCTCGGCCTGCCCTGCTCCTCCGGGGCCAGTCGTCCCCCGGTCGTCCCCTGGCCCAAGGAGGCTCAGTCTGGGCCAGCCCGAAAGGGCAGCCGGTTTTGAGGGGGAAGCTCTGTGGTGCTCCCCACCTTCGGGGCCCGAGAAGAGGGGGGGGGCGGAGGGTCAGGGGTCAGCCCGCCTCCTTCCTGTGCAGGGAGTTTGAGGAGACGATGGACGCCCTGCAAGCAGACATCGACCAGCTGGAGTCGGAGAAGCTGGAACTGAAGCAGCGGCTCAGCAACCAGTCCAAGCGCACCATCGAGGGCCTGCGTGGGGGGCCGCCCCCCTCGGGCATTGCCTCCGTCATCTCCAGCATCGCAGGAGGTGGGTCTGTGAGGGGGGGGGAGCCTGATCCGGAGCCACTCAGGCCGGGGAGCCTCCGTTGGCCTCCTGCTTGCTCAGGCCCTGGCATGGGTCGGGGGTGGGCAGGGGCCATGGAGAAAGGGCAATGCCGCTTCAGGCGCTTCCTGGGTGCCTGAGGACAGAAGCCCTGATGGACACGGAGCATCAGACGGCGCCTGGGCTGGGCTTCGGGCTGCTCCACCCTTTGTGCCCAATCCTGGCTTCATCCGTGCTTAATGATGCCACAAAGTGCCCAGACAGGGGACAGACTCCCCCCACCCCCCCATGCACAATAAAGAATCCGGGCACGAAACAGGCCGATGCCTGTGAAAGGAGCTCCCCCCTCTCCCCCCCCCCCCCCGGTGCTTGTGTCCCCTTTTCCTGCTTGTGGGGGTGGAAGGGAGCCTTTTCTCTAATCTCCTTCTTGTCTCTTCCATGCTTTGGCTGCAGAGGAACAGCAGAGAGGTAGATGGGGCTCGGAGGGGGGGCAGGGCAGAGAGGGGGGGGGGCCTTCTGGCTAAGGCTGTCAGGATCCCTGCCAAACAACTTTCCCCGGCCAGGGATTTTCCTCTCACTCCCCTTTGCCAGCGTTTCCCCCAGCCCCACAACCTGTTCTTGGGATAGGAGAAACCTGGGCTCGGGGGGGGGGGGGGCAGCCCCCTCTCTGGGACGCTCCCCGGGAAGCAGGTGCCCAATAAGGGCTGAGGCCTGGGAGGGATTGGGCAGTCCTTGCCCAGGCCACGCCCCATTCTCCCACTTCCCTCAGGGGGAGGGGGGGGGAGGTCGTTGGCCGAGGCTCTTCCAGCAAGGCCTCTGCTGACGGCCACCTCTGTCTCTCCTGCAGGTGTGGGTGCCAGCCAGGTGATGGTCGGGGGCTCCGGCCCTGTGCAGGTGAAGGACTCCCCTCTCCTGCTCCAGCAGATCGAGGCCATGCAGCTGTCCATCAAGCACCTCAAAAACGAGAATAACCGGCTGAAGGTGAGCTCCTCCCGGCAGCCCCAAGGTGGCCGGAGCCAAACCTTCCCACGGGAGCCTTTGCCCTCTGTCCACCCTCCTCGGACCCCCCATTCCATCCTCATCCTCTCAGAAAGCCGCTCCCAGCTGCTCCTGCCCCACTCTTCTTTCCCAGGGCGCCCAGATGAGGAGGGAGTTGGCGTCGCTGCCCCCCCTGCACGTCCCCAAGCTCTCGCTGCCCAAGGACAGGCAAGGGGAGGAGGTGGTCTCCAGCTCCTTGTACCGCAAGACCAGCCGGCTGCTGGAGACCCTCTACCAGATGAGTGCCAATGCCCAGGTGGTGGACATCACGCGGCGGAAGGCAGGTGCGCCAGGGAGGCCGAGAGCGGCGGCAGGTGGCCCTCCCCTCCCTCTTCCCCTTCACTGCTCTCCCCTTCCTCCTGCAGTGGGCAGTCCAGCAGCTCAGCTCCTGGAGCAGACGACCCGCCTGGCATCTCTGAGCGACGCCATCGAAAAGCTGAAGGTAGCCCCATGTGTGTGTGTGTGTGTCTCTCTCTCTCTGCAGCTCTTTGCAATGGGGGGGGGGGGCTTCTGCTCTGAGCTCCCAGTGGGAAGCCCCCCGTCAGAGGCCTCCAAATGTGGCCCCTTTATGCCTTGTGGACTTCCCAGCATAGCTGGCGGGGGAATCCCGGGGGGCTTAAAAGCTGCCACGGTCGGAGGGCCCCCATTTCAGGCCCTCGGCTGCTCCGGGGCGACCGCTGAGCTTCCCCTTCCGCTCCAGGATGAAGTCAGGAAGGAGACGATCCTGCAGTGCCCCGGGGCCACCATCCCTACGGACTTCGGCACCTTCCCCTCCGTGCCCTTCCTGAAGGTGGGCTTCTTCTTCTTCCCGGGGCTGGGGAAGGAGGGGGGGGTAGCTGCTGCCAGCCCTCCCAGCATCCCTCCACCCGCTCTCCTTTCCCTGCAGGCCAGAGAGGAGGAGAAGGACAGCGCCGTCTACGTGGGCCGCGTGACCTTCCCCTGCCAGCCGGGCCACGGGCAGCGGCACAAGTTGGTGCTGACGCCGGAGCAGCTGCACAAACTCCACTCCCGGCTGATCTCTTAGGAGGGCCGGCTCCCTCGGCCGCCTCTGTGGTGCAGGCCTTTCAGTCTGCTGGGGGCCCTGTCCTGCCTCTCCCCCCCCCCCACTCCCCAGATGGGGAGGGCTCAGCCTTTGGGGTGACCCAGAGGGTGGTTTCCATGGAGAGGAGAGGCTGCTCCTGCCTTCCCCCCACAGCCTTCCTCTTCCTCTGCGGTTTTGGTCAAGGATCCCAAAGAGGCTTCCTGGTGGGAAGAGCCCAGGGATCTACAAGCACTACAAAAGAGATCCTTCCTTGCATGTTGGCTTCCTTCGAGGACTGGAGATCAATCAATAAAGCTCTCTGGAACCCACCCTGCTGTGGCGCCTCCCTTGGCTGCTCTCTACCCCTGCAAGGGGGTTGCATCTCCCACGTGTCATTCAGGAGAGCCTCTTGGTGCACTGGAAAGGAGGGAGCTGCAGTTGCCCTGCCCAGGGGGGGCTAGCCCCATTTATGGCTTGGGGGAGGGGGGGGTCTTGCAAGTAGTTCTTTATACACAACAGCTGGTTTGGGGAAGGGTGGGTGTGTTGAACTGGCCTTAGGCCTCCTTAGGGTCGCTTATGCCAACCACAGAAGGCAGCCGGGCCTTTCCTAAGCCCACCTCCATTCCAGCCAGAGCTGCCCCCGAGACACCCACCTATTTTGAAATCTCAGGAGGGGGATATAAAAGGAGGAAGTGGGGCCCTAATTAAGGCTGCTGGAAAGGGCTCCGTGGTGGCCCTGTTCCAGGGAGGCTGGGCCCTCGGGTCGCTCCAGGGCTGTAACGTTCCCGTGGGTCGTCCATGAGGCCAATGTGGAGAAAAGACAGGACACGATCTTTCTTGGGATGAGGCGACCCAGATTGGGGGTCTGAGAGCCCCTTTTATTGAGATAGGACAAAGGCAGGAGGAGCAATAGCATGTGAGTAAAAACAGCCTGTAAAAGTACAATTTCTAATCTACTGCTCAGAGAAGTTCTGTCTATATATGGTCAAATCCTGGGCGTCATTGGTAGGGCACATCTCAGGATGTTATGTTATGAACTATCAGGATGTTATGGAGTTTTAGGAGTTTGTTTTCTCCTGTGTGGTTCAGCGTGGCTCCGCATGCCCTGGTATGAACTGGGCCATAGGTGACCCACACCTACACAAGGAACTATATTACAACACAGGGCAAAGCCAACACATCGGCTCTTCTCAGCTGCTTTATACGCCATCACAGAGTGTAGGAAGGCTTGTGGTGCCCAGCCAAATGCTATTTGCTCTGGAGGGGAGGGGGGTCTTGTTCCTGGGTCACCGAGTACGGAGCAGGGCAGGCCCACCCAGCTCATTTCACACTGCCCGGTTCCAGCACTAGGGGCTCAAGGGCCAATTGAGGCTCCATACAGGCCTTTCCGCATTGCTTCCGTTACCAAGACCCAATGGGGTAGCAGACGTTATAATTTACCCTAAAAAAACACATCTGGGGCTAAATCATGGGAAAGGCTGCTGAATATGGGATTAGTGGAAGAGCGAAGTAGCCTTTTCCCTCCGTATTTGGACATTATTTCAATACTGTCCTTTCGGAAAGAGGTCAAGGCAAACGGTCTCCCTCTCCCAAGAGAATCTGTCCTTCCTCTGACGTTTCGCCTGCAGCAGCTTCATCAGGCAGAGCATCAGCTTTTGAAGCCTGCTCCCATTTCTCATCTGCTCTCGCTCAAAGCTTTGGAAGCGCAGAGCCACCCGCGTCTCCCTCCTCCCCCACCTGGCTGCCCAGCTATGGCGCAGACCCCCAACCAGCCGCAGGGCTCCAAAGGGAGGCTGGCCCCAATCTGCCCCAACGGGCCTTTCGGGGCAGCTCCACCCCACTGCCGGCTGCGGGGCTTGACCCCTGGATCTCCCTCGCGCGTCTTGGCCAAGCCGGTGGCCGCCCACCCTGGACAAATCTCAGCCCTCCGAGTCCTGGTGGTCCCGAAGGGGCTTTTTAAAGGGGCGACTTTCTTCTTCCCTCTGGAGACGTTTCGCTTCTCATCCAAGAAGCTTCTTCGGCTCTTGCAGCCGAAGCTCCTGGGCTTGTGGGGGCTTCTCCGCCTGGAGGCCCCGAAGAAGAAGAGGCAGCCGTTGCCTGGAGCGTTTCCTGCCCCGAAGAGCAGCGGCGGCGGCTGGATGTGAGAGCGGCCAGAGACCCCGACGCCCCCCACCCTCCCTTGGCTGGGCAGCGCTCGCAGCCCCAGAGGCTGGGCGGGGGGCGGGGACTCAGAGGACCCAGCCGGAGGCTCCGGTCTGCGCGCGTCTCGGGGGCGCCTCCCTCGGCCGAGCGCCCCGCCCCTCGCGCAGGCGCAGGCACAGGCACAGGCACAGGCACAGGCACAGGCACGGGGTTTCCCGGCAGGAGCCCCGGCACGCGGAGCAGGGAGGCGCCCATTGGACGGCGAGTCACCGTTGTCTCCGCCCCTTGACTGGGCTGGCGCAGCGTTGGGCGGGGCCGAGAGGACGGAAGGGGCGGGCAGCCCGCGAGGAGCGTTTCCGGCTGCGTGGGACGGGCGCGTGCGGCCTTTTCCTCGGCGGCCGCCATGGTGAGCGGAGGGGACCGGAGGGACGGGCGGGAGGGTTGGGCGAAAGGCCCGGCAGGATTTCCCCCCCACACACCGTTCCCGTTCCCCCCCACAGCGTCCCCTTCCCCTCCCGCGCCTGACCCCCCCCTGACCTCCCCCCCCCAGGTGCAGCTGCACGTGCTGTTCGAGCACGCGGCGGGCTACGCGCTGCTGGCGGTGCGGCCGACGGAGGAGGTGGAGCTGCTGCAGCCGCAGGTGGAGGCGAGCGCGCTGAGCCTGGGCCGCTTCCTGGCCCTGGTGCGCCTGGAGGCCTTCGCGCCCTTCCGCTCCGCCCAGGCCGCGCTGGAGAACATCAACGCCGTCTCGGAGGGTGAGCGGGGCGGGGGGGGGGCTGGCGGAAGGGGGGGCGGGGGAGGTTGGGGGGGGGCGGCGGGCTTGACGGGCTCCGGCCTTCCCCGCAGGGCTGCTGCACGAGGACCTGCGGCTGCTGCTGGAGACGAGCCTGCCGGCCAAGAGGAAGAAGGTCCTGCTGGGCGTCGGAGACCCCAAGATCGGCGCCGCCATCCAGGAGGAGCTGGGCTTCCCGTGCCAGACGGGCGGCCTGGTGGCCGAGCTCTTGCGGGGTGAGCGGGGGGCTGGGGGGCTGGAGGGGGGTCGCTGAGGAGGGGGCAGCGTGGCCGGAGCCCTGACCCCCCTCCCTCCCTCCCCCAGGGATCCGCCTGCACTTCCACAGCCTGATCAAGGGCCTGACCGCCCAGGCCGCCTCCAAGGCCCAGCTGGGGCTCGGACATAGCTACTCGCGGGCCAAGGTGAAGTTCAACGTCAACCGGGTGGACAACATGATCATCCAGTCCATCAGCCTCCTGGACCAGCTGGACAAGGACATCAACACCTTCTCTATGCGGGTCAGGTGAGCCAGCCACCCTCCCTTTGGGGGGGGGTCTGCAGTGTCTCTGGTTGGACTTGCACTGCCCTCTCTCAGTCCCTCTGGACACCTGGGTCCCTGTGCAGGGGGGGGGCGGGGGGGGTTAGGCAGGACTTCCCTGCCTCCTTCAGCTTACCACAGGCAGCTGGGCCACCACCGCTGGCTGTATAGAAAGGGGAGGCACAGCAAAGGGCCCCCCGTGCACCCCAGCCTGGCCGCCCCGTGCCTGAGCTGTTTGGTTTGTGGGGGCACAGGCTTCCCTTGCGCAACAACGGAGGGGAAAGGCCCGCGAGCAGGGATCCCTTTTGGGTCTCACGCTTGTCTCTCTGTGGCGCAGAGAGTGGTACGGCTATCACTTCCCGGAGCTGATCAAGATCGTGAGCGACAACTACACCTACTGCCGCTTGGCCAAGCTGATTGGGAACCGCAAGGAGCTGAGCGAGGAGAGCCTGGAAGGCTTGGAGGAGATCGTCATGGACAGCGCCAAGGCCCAGGCCATCCTGGATGCCTCCCGCTCCTCCATGGGTCAGTGGCAGGGGGGGGGGAGGAGGAGGAGGCTGGGCGTTGCATTCCACTGGGGTTTGTCAGAGGGAGGCCATTCCAAAATAAACCTAACTTTGAGGAGTGGTCCGTAATTTACACGGCCGTGTGGTTGCTCAGCACGTTGTAATACGGATTCTAAAGTCCGCATTTTGCTGTGCCTGCAGGAAAGAGCACAACTTGTCCTATAAAGGAGAAACGTAGGCGAGAGGGCTCTGCCTGCCTATTTGAACACACACACACACACTTCCCCCAGACGAAGAGCTGAAGTCTCTACGGCCCTCCCCAACTCCAGTCCTGGGTCCTTTGCAGGCCATGCGCTGCATCCCGGCTGAGTCACTTGCCCTCCTCGGTCAGGACCCTTATCATCCCTCTGCTCTGCCCCCCCCCCCTAGGAATGGACATCTCACCCATTGACCTCATCAACATCGAGAGCTTCTCCAGCCGGGTCATCTCCCTCTCGGAGTATCGCAAAGGTTTGCAGGAGTATCTCCGCTCCAAAATGAACCAGGTGGCTCCCAGCCTCTCGGCCTTAATTGGGGAAGTGGTGAGTGGCTTGGGGCCTTTGGGGCAGCTTTTGCGTCGTACCTGTGTGGTGTGGAGAGGGCTCTCTGGCCGCAGATATGATGTGCATTTGAATCTGTCAATCCACTGAATGTCAGTGCTGAAACCTATGAATGCTGATCTGGGCCAGGGAAGGGAGGAAGGAAGGGAGGGCTGAGGCAGCTCTTGGCCTCTCCGGCAGGCAGGCAGAAGAAAGAAACCTCACTTCTGCCCCCAGTCCAGGCAGGCTACCCGGACAGGAGGGGGGGTGTTAATTTGGGCTTTGGGACATGGAATGCAGAGGGGGGGGCAGAGCAGTGGCTGGAGTTCTCGCATTGCTTTGATCAGAGCTCGGTTCTTTGTGGGCAGCCACTTAAGATAGACGAGGGCAAGATGGGCGGCCACACGAATCGCCTGGACGGAATGGACCCGTTCTCTCTTCTCTCTGCACAGGTGGGGGCTCGTCTCATCTCCCACGCAGGCAGCTTGACCAACCTGGCCAAGTACCCGGCCTCCACGGTTCAGATCCTGGGGGCAGAGAAGGCCCTCTTCAGGTAACCCTTAACGGGGACCAGGCGCTGCTGCTGCTGGTTACGCCCACAGCCGCCTTTCCCCTCCCTCCCCTGGGGTTGGGCAACCGGGTGCCAACGGGGTCGTCTGCGTGGTTGTCTCCTGCCCTGCAGGGCCCTGAAGACCCGGGGAAACACTCCCAAGTACGGCCTGATATTCCACTCCACCTTCATCGGGCGAGCAGCGGCCAAGAACAAGGGGCGCATCTCTCGCTACCTGGCCAACAAGTGCACCATCGCATCCCGCATCGACTGCTTCTCAGGTGGGCTGCGGGAGCCCCCAGAGCCCCTGCCCTCCGCCGGAGAGGGGAAGGGAGCCGGCACGGGTGCCACTCGCCAAGGAGCTTCCTGCCTTTGCCGTGATGGTTACATTTTTCGTCAGCAGTATTTCACGCACAGTGAATGTTGACATCACAGTATCTGAGCAAAGGCAGCAGATGGAGGGGGCCTTTCCCAGCAGCTTCAGCTCAGCAGCTCCTCTCTCTGCCCCTCCAGAAGTCCCGACTGCCGTCTTTGGAGACAAGCTGCGGGAGCAGGTGGAGGAGCGCCTGGCCTTCTATGAGACCGGGGAGGTCCCTCGCAAGAACCTGGAGGTCATGAAGGAGGCCGTGGAGGAGGTGAGGGGGGACGAGGGGGGGGGGCGCAGGGGCTGCGCTGTTGGGCGTGATGAAGACTCTCAGCCTGACCAGCCTTGTCTGTGGAGGCCAAAGCTGATTTAATGAGCCTGATCCAACCAGCGCCCTTCGAGGCCAGGAGCCTGCCTGGCAAGAGGTGGGGTGGGGTGGGGCAGGTGGAGCCCCGGTGACTGTCCCCCCCCCCCTCCACAGGCTTCGGAGGCAGCAGCTGAGATCAAGAGGAAGTTGCAGAAGAAGGAGAGGAAGAAGCTGAAGCAGGAGAAGAAACGCTTGCAGGCGTTGGCAGCGGCTGCAGAGACGCAGAACAACAACTCCTCCCCCCTCCTGGAGCCTCCGGAACAGGTGGGGGGGGCTCCTGCCTTCCTGGAGGGTTGGGGGCTGCGGGGGAGGGCCAGGGAGCCTCCTCCAGGAGCAGCCGTGTGTGTCGTAGCGGGATGGTTGTGCTGAGTGGGGGGTGGCACTGAGGCCTCTTCCTTCCTCCCAGGAGAACCAGGCGAAGGCCAAGAGGAAGAAGAGGAAGCCCCAAGAGGGGGAGGCAGAGCCGGCCAACAACAGCCTGGGAGACGAAGAAGCCCCTTTGCCCAAGAAGAAGAAGCAGCCTCCAGTCGTGGTGGTGGCGGAGGAGCCCCCGGCCCCCCAGGGGAAGAAGGCGAAGAAGAGGAAGGCCAGGGCGGACGAGGACTAGCCTGGGGGAGTCCAGCTGATGCGAAGTCCGTCCAATTCGGCTTCTTGGAACGAAGCCTGGCTACCTTTTCCCACAGCCCAGAACTCTCAAGGGAGACAGCAGGCCCAGTGGGCAGATCCACCAGGGGAGGCCCTGCCCCTTTGCTTGGGGGGAGGGGGGGCAGCCAGGAACCGCCCGGCTTCTCTGGGCTTCCAGCAGAGGAGGAGACCACCCAGGGGCTCCCCTCTGGGGATGGGGGCTGGCAGGAGCGCCCCCCCCCCCGCAGGACTATAAACCTGAATGGTCTCTAACTCACTTGATATGAATAAAATGTGCTACCTTTTTCTAGAGCAGCCCCTCACTCGCCTTCAGCCTCTCTGGGGATGGTGGGGGGCAAGCTTTGTCAGGCTGCCCTCACAGATTTGAATTGGGGAGGGAGGGATGAGTTGGTATCCAAAATGTCTGCCACAAGAACCAGAAGCTTCTCTTAACACCCCACCCTGCTTTGGCCAGAAGGGAGTCCCTGGGAGGAGGCAGCTTTGTGGGCCAGAGTCACGTGTTACACACAGCTTCCATTTGTTTCCCCCTCCTTGCCGCCCCCCCCCCCAATCTTTTTCTCAGCCAACAGTGCCGACTTGGTCTCCATCCCTTTGCCTTGGAGCTCCCCTGTGCCTCAGCAGGCCCTGGAGTGGGGGCTGTCAGTCCAGAAGACTGCCCCTCCTCCCCCCCCCCCCCCCAGGATTCGGCCTTTTGTGTCCCCTGGTGTGGCTGCTTGTGGTGGGTTGGGCTCCTGTGAGCTCCAGGTGAAAGAAGGGTGTGGAAATCGCGCGTTGTTTCTGTGCTTTTTATTGCCTGCGTGACCATCAACAGTTACAATAAATTAGGAATAAATAGGTGAAGAGAATCTGCTGGGCCAGCCGAGTTCCCCTTCACTCCACCAGAGCTGCAATCACGGCCTGGGTGAAGTCGTCGGAGGTGGCGTAGCCCCCCATGTCTGCAGTCCGCACCTGCCAAGAGAAAAGCAGCAGAGATGCTGGGGGCTCCGTAAGCGCCTCGCCAGGCGTTCGGAGGCTGCCCTGGGGGGGAACAGCCGGAGGACTCTCCTCACCCCCATTGGGCCTGCCTGATCAGGGACCCACAGCGGGAGGGGAGGGGCTGGTTCAATGGGAACTTCAGAGCTGAAAATGCCCTCTCCCCCCCTCTGCTTTTTCCAAGCCAGAATTCTTCACTTGCAGCTTGGGGGGGGGAGAGAGAAAGCCCCCTTTCACAAACTGCTGAAGGCCGCGTGGAGGTGGTGGGGCCTGGCTGCTGCTCCAGAGTCCAGGGGCCTCTTTCTGGGCAGGGAGGACCCCCATGGGCCACCCATAATATTAGGGGCTGGCAAAGACTACAGGGGGCAACTTTAGGAAGAAGCTGCTGCTGCCCCTTGCCCAGAATGGATCAGGGGGTCCATTGCGGGTGGTCCTCAACTTACAACGGATGGCTTAGTGGCCAGTCACCTTTCCAATGGTGACTTACGGGGGGGGGGATTACTTTGAAATTCCCCCCCCCCAAATGTCACGTGGCCACCCTCCAGGTGCTGGGCAACCTGGCTGCAATTGGTGCTGTGCCCAGAGGCCCCGCAGCCATTTCGCAGCACTTTCTTGCCCTGCCGACTTCCAGGGAGGGGCGGCCCAGAGCAGAACGGGGGGGGGGGGGGTTCGCCTGGCAACTGCGTTGGTTGCTTCATGGGCCCCCCAGATGAGGGGGCGAAATTGGGTGGCTCCCACGAGGACTGTCGCTGTCATGGCTTGTGACCATAAAGGGGGAGACTCCACGGTTGTGGCCAGTCTGGCCCAAGAGGCGCCTCTTCTGCGTCCTGACGGCGGTTCTCCGCCTCTTCCTCTCCGGCCACGCCCAATGGAGCGCAGGGGGGGGGGGTCAGGCCAGTGGGGGGAGGTCCTCTCTCTGCCTCAAAGGAGCCGCCCCTTCCCTTGGCACAGCCAAAAGGCATTGGGGGGGGGACGGGACAGGAGAAACTGCCAGGTGTTTGGAGGGAGACCAAGATCAGTTCCAGGAGGATCTGTCCCTGGTGGAGACTGAGCAGCCCAAGGGGGGGGGAGGAGCCCCCAGTGCCTCTTCCCCCCCCCCCAGTTTTCTGGGCAGATTGCCAGGGGGGGGGAATCTTCCTCCAGAATCATAAATAGTAATTTTAATGTCTCTGCCAAGTCCCAGAGGGCAACCAGGAGCCCCTCCCCCACCCATGAGATCCCAAGCTGTGGGGGAGGGCCTCCCCCGAGGGGGACCAGGGGAGGGGCTTCCAGAGAGAGGAGGCCAAGGGAGCAGGGCTGCTTTGGGGGTGGGAGGATGAGGACGGGGCTGTTCAGGGGGGTCTCTCCGTCCCAAACGCCCAAGCCAGGCTCCTCCTGGCCCCCCAGGCCCCCCCTGTCAGTTGCCAGGAATTGGCCAAGAGCCGGCTAAGAAAATCCCTTTTATTCACAGACAGGATGGAGAGCACAGTCCCAGGTTACACAGCACCCCCACAGGGGGCTCCCCCAGCACCCCCACCCCGAGCCCTGGCAGGCTCCAAAGTCCAGCACAGCAGAAGGCCTCAGGCATGACCACCACCCCCCCAGCAGCGGTCACAGAACAAACTCCTGTTGGGCAACCCCCCCCCAGCCCCTTCTAGACCTCTGGAGGACCTCCAGGCAGGAGGGGGCTTTCTTCCCCAACGCATGGGGGGGGGGGATCAGCTGCGGAAGGGGGCAGGTGTGGGCCAGGGGCAGCCTGAGCCTAGACGCCATAGGGGGGGTGGAGGTGGTCAATGACAGACTTGGTGAAGTCCGAGGTGGTGGAGTAACCCCCCATGTCCTGGGTCCGCACCTAGAGGGGAGGGGGGGGAGAGAGGTGGTCAGACGGGGGTCCAGAGGAACCGTAGGAAGGGGACGGGGCAGGCAGCCCAGCCAGGCCTTCTGCCCACGCACAGCAAGGAGGAACCACTCCAGTCCCAGGACCCCCCCCTCCTCTGCCAGGCGCCACAGGGCAGCCCCTCACTCACCTTGCCCACTTTGATCACCTTCCTCACCGCGTCTGAAATCATGGCCGAGTGGTGCTCCAGGCTGCTCGGGAGAGAGAGAGAAGGGGGTGCATCTCAGCAGGGGGGGGGGCAGGATGGCTCCCCCAGCCACTGTTGCCCTGCCAGGCAGGCCGGGCGGATGGGCAGGGAGCAGCCTCCGGGACCCCCCGCTCAAGCCCAGCAGCCCCATCCTGGGCACCTACTTGAGATGGCGCAGCATGTTGGCCGAGGAGAGCAGCATGGCCGTGGGGTTGGCGATGTTCCTCCCGACCGCCTGGGCAAAGGGGTGACGGGCCCCCTGCAAGAGGAGCAGAAAGGTGGTTCCCGCAGGGGCCCCTCCAGAAACACCCGCCGGCCCCGCCCACCCCCGGCAGAGGAGGGGAGGGGCAGCCCAGCCTCGTCCTCTACCATCTCAAACACGGCAAAGTCGGCGCTGTAGCTCTCCCCCGGCACCACTCCGGCCCCTCCCACCAGGCCGGCTGCCAGGTTGTCAATGATGTTGCCGTACAAGTTGGGCATGACCAAGACGTCAAACTGGTAAGGGTTCTGCACCAGCTGGAAAACACACGTCCCACACGTCCCTCTGGCTCTGTGCCCACCTGGGCCCTCAGGCCACACACCCACAGACT
The DNA here is from genome assembly GCF_051295495.1 of Thamnophis sirtalis. Classification (NCBI taxonomy): domain Eukaryota; kingdom Metazoa; phylum Chordata; class Lepidosauria; order Squamata; family Natricidae; genus Thamnophis; species Thamnophis sirtalis. Next base: position 367,513 of record NW_028261390.1, read on the forward strand.
GGGCAGAGCTCAGCTGCCTCCCCGAGGGGCCCTTGGAGAAGAGGGGGGGAGGCTCCGCTCTGAAACCGCTGGAAGTCCAGCTCCCTTCCCCCCCCCCCCGAAGCTTTCTGAAAAGTTATCTCTGCTCCCTCCCCCACATCAAAGGCTGGGAGGGGCCCCTGGAATCCAATCCCCTCCAAAGCCTCCCAGTGAGGAGGGGGCTCTCCTGCCTCTGCTCAGACGCCCTCAGCAGAAGCCAGCCAGAGCCCCTCCCTCCCTCCCAGGCACCCTCCCCTCTCGGCCTCTCGCCCTACCTGCATGCAGCAGTTGTCTATGATCATGGTGTCGAAGGTGATCTTGGGGTACAGCTCAGCCACCTCCTCACAGCAGCGAAGGAAGAGCCCATCCCCCAGCTTCCTGGAAGTGGGCGGAGGGAGAGAGAGAAGTGGGAGGGTCAGCCACGGGCCATCCGCCTTGCCAAGAAGGCTCAGCCGGAATCCAAGGGGCCGAAGGGGCCGGCTGGGTCAGCCAGGGGCCCAAAGCACAGCGGCCTCTCAGCAGGCAGCAGAATTGGAAGCTGCTGCGGAGGCTCTTCTGGGCAGAAGGTGGAGGCGGCTGATCCTTCTTCCCAGGCCCAAATTAAAATTTAAACAGGTGGGACAAGACCCACCCAACCTCCCGAGGCCTTTCTGGACCAGGGCAAAGGGAGAGAAACCTCCCTGATCTCAACCTGCATGGGGGGTTCTTCCTTTGCCTTGGGACAATTTTGCTGCAGAGCAGGCACCCCCCCCGTGGGCAAAGAGATCTGGGGGATCCCTGGAAGGCCCTCCCCCAGCCCCCGCCTGGGTCCACTGAGGCAGGCAGGCTGACGTACATGATGTTGGCCTTGTGCACCGCGGTGACCTTGTTCCTCCCCTTCTTGGTGGCAAAATCAAAGGCGAATTTGGCAATGCGCTGAGATTTGGCCCTCGTGATGATCTTCATGCATTCAATGACCCCCTTGGCACTCTGAAGACAGACAGAAGCCCCCTTGAAGCCCCCCACTGGAGTCGCTGGAAGGGAAGCTCCCCTTGGCCTGCTCTCCCTGCACTGCCTCTACATCAGGCTGGCCACCAAAAGAAGCAAAGCCCCCCACTCCAGAGAGCCCACATTCTGGGTCAAGGGTCTGCCTCCTCTGCAACTGGGAAGGAAAACCCAGAGAAGTCTTTGCTCGGACCTGCAGAAGAATTTCCCTCTTCCTCTGGCATTTGTTTCTCTTTTCCAATTGTTTCCTCTAGATCAGGGGTCCCAAGGCCCCCCCCAGCCCCAGGCTGCTGACTGGTAGTGGAACAACTGGAGAGTGCTGGGTGAGAGAGGGAGGAAAGCCTCCGCGGCACTTGGATCACCACCTCTGCTCCCCGGGCATCGGGTCCTCATCAGAGCACAAGCCCCACCAGCAACTGCTCGTGTGAGGGATTTGAGTTGCACATTCCTCTCCCTCCTAGATCTGCGGGGGAAAAACCGTTTTCCATAAAACTGGTCCCCGGTCCCAAAATGTTTGGGAACCACTGCTGTAGATGGATCTCAGAAAGATCACCCGGGGATCCTTAGTGGCTGATGGGGAAGGCTTAAAGCCTGAGGCCAACAATGGGAGCGGAGCCCTCTGGGTCACCTGTGAGACGACACGCCCACCTTTCTCTTCAGCCCACGGGAGGAGTTTTCAAGCAGGTTGACCTTGATCCTGTGGGATAACTGACCTGACCCTCCCTCCCACACCCCTGCCCTATAGGTCCTCAGGGGTCCCTTTGGCCTGCTGCAGCCCCACCCCAGGTTCACTGGAGATGCCGGCAGCCCCCTCCCCCCCCCCCGGATCCCTCTGGAAGACCCGTAACTGCAGCCGCCAGCGGGAGGGTGGGTGGGCTCACCTCGTGCTCCAGAGAGCTGTACTCGCCCTCCGTCTGCTCCCGGATGATCACCAGGTCCAGGTTGTTGTGCCGGGTCTTATAGCCGGGCAGGCTGCTCACGTGGACCACGTTGGCAAAGAGGTCAAGCTTTCGCCTGCAAGGAGGAGCCGGGGGTGGGTCCCATCCTGCACCCCCCCTGCCCATCCCCCCCTCCCCGGAGCAAAGGTGGGGCTGCCGAGGGGGCCCACCTACCTCAGCCTCATGTCGTAGGAGGCCAGCTCCCCTTTGAACTCCATGGGGGTGTGGATCTTCCCTGCAAAGGCCAGAGAGCGCAGGCGGTCAGGGGGGCGAAGGGCTCCGGGGCCCCCCCTCCCGGGGGTCTCGGGGCAGAGGCCTCACCGATCAGGGCCACCTTGCTCTTCTGCATGGACTCCAGCACCTGGTCCAGGATCTCCTCCGAGGCCAGGTTCTGCACCTCGCTCAGGTGGTGCTCGTCGAACTGCACCGGCACGCCCGCCACCTGCACGGCACAGCGGGGGACCGAGGGGAGGGGGCTGGCTGGACCCCCCTCGCCCCCCCCCCGCATCTCTCCCTCCCCCCGCCAGCCCCCCCCCCGCGCTCACCTTGAAGACCTCCTTGACGGAGTGCATCAGCTCCGGCCCCACGCCGTCCCCCGGCAGCAGCGTCACCGGGAAGGCGCCCTCCGCCTGCAGGGAGAGGGAGGGTCGCAAGGGGGCCCCGACACCCCCCATCGCCCCCCCCATCGCCCTTCACCCGGAGCCTCACCTGCGCCGCCCGCTGCAGAAGCGCCGCCGAGCTGCAGATTCCCCGCAGGCGCCGCTGCAAGACAGAAAGGGCCGGGTGAGCTGCCGCCGCCGCCCGCCCCGCCGCCCCGCGGCACAACGGGACCCGGTTGGTCACCCCGCCGGCCGAGGCTGCCCGGAGGCCCCTCAGCGCTGCCGCCAGAGCCATGGCTGTAGAGATCCAGGCACCATAGAGAGCCCGGCGGGGAGAGCGGCGCCTGATCTTCCGGTTCCGCTCTCAGCTTCCAGGAGCGTCCGTCGGGATTGGCCCTTGCCCATCTCAAACCCCACCCCCACGTCCTCGGTGGGCACGTGATCGGGGGAATGGCGCCACTTCCGGGCTTCACTTGAGGAGGAGGAGCCAAATCCAGGTGTTTTTTTTTCCACTTGTCAACTTTCAGCTGGGGAAACTACAACTCCCAGAATGCCTCGGGCGACCCTCAGCTGCAAAGGGCTGACTCGGATGCGGGCAGGCTGGGCGTGTCGTCTGAATGCAGCCACGAAAGCGTGAATAGAGGTCAGTTTTTGCAAAAATGAGAATGTTCCTCCAGAGACTCTGGGGGGAAGGCAGGGGCCTCGCCTGGGGAAACAGCCCCTTCCCTGGGACTGAAGCCGCCAGCTGTGGAGGGGGAGCAGTGGGGCGGCAGGGGCACCCTCGGCCTCAGGGTGGGGGAGCAGATGGGGGCCCAGGGCCGCCTTCTTTCCCAGCTGCTCATCCCAGCCAGGCAGCTGATGGCCACCCAGCCTCCATCTCGGGACGTTTAGGAAACGACCAGTTTGCCCAAGAGGCTGCAGGCTTCTCCTCCAGGGGAGCAACAGAACCTTCTGGAAGACCAGAGCATCCCAGCCCGGAATGGAGGCTGCCGGAGGCTCAGTTGGGAAACCTCGGGCCTTATTTGTGTGGAGTCCCAGGCAATTAGCAGCCCTGGAGGAGCTAATGGGTTGAGCCTGAAGAGGTGTGAATGGGGGGGAGAGGTGAAGGAAAAGGAGGCCTTCCAACTGGAGGGGCTGCCTGGGAGAGGGGCATGGGGATCCTCCCCCCCCCCACACACACCCAGGAAAAAGCTGCCTTCTTCCTTGCCATCTTTGCCTTTGCCATCCTTGCCAGGAAAGTGTCGGTTCCTGTCTGGAGGAAGTGCCCCAGCCAGAGGGAAGGTGGCAGCCCCGTTCCAGCCTCAGCAATGGAGCCCCCACTCACAGGGCCAACGAGGCTCCTCTGGAGGCTCCCCAGAAGGGCCAGAGGGCAGGACTTGCCGGTCAGAGGCAGTTGGGCTACCAGGCCATGCAGGCTTTTGCACAGCCGAAGCACAATAGTGCCCTTCCCAAGCAGTTTGCAGCACCTGTCCCACCTTCTGAATTCGGGAAAGGCTGCTCTGATGTGCTTGAAGGATCCCGGACTGAGGACCAGATTGTGAAGCTTAACCTCCCCAGCCAGAAAAGCAATGCAGCCGTGCGTCCGTCCGTCCAAAGGAAGGTGGAGAAGAGGGCTGGGGCAGGGGGAAGGTCGCTCCCCCTCTAGCAAAGAGACCGGCGGCCCTTGGAGCCCAACTGAAGCAGCCGGCTGGCCCAGCGTGTCAAAAGAGCCGTCTTTCTGCCCCCCTCAGACTCCTGGGAGGGAGCTCATCCAAGAAAGCCAGAGCTGAGACCGGAAGGCCTTTCTTCGCACAACCCATTGCTCACCTGTGGGACTCATTCCCGCAGAAAGGGGTGACGGTCACTGAAAGAGGTCAGGTCCGTCGTCAGCGCAGGACTGGTATGTGGGGACTGTCGGCCTCGGGATCTCTATTTCAGCGCATGTTAAAGGCAGTTACGCTGGCTGGGGAATTCTGGGAGTTGAAGTCCACAATCTTGAAGTTTGGAGACCCGACATAACTTACGTATCATTCAGCCTCCCCCAGATGGGCCTTCAGCCTCAGCAATGATGATTACGATGACACCACTTCCTGACTGCCCTGCATCTCATCAAGCCATCTCCCATGAGGCTGATGGCTGCCTTCCTTCCTGCCCAGTTCGGAGGGATGCCGTGGCACAAGTGCTGCTGAGAGCTGCCCTCCCTAAGGGGCTCCCGGAGTTCGGAGCCTGGTGCCCGTGTTGCCCTCCGTCCCACCAGAGGCCCAGCCCAGAAGGGTTGCTGGGCCAAGAGTCGGACTGGCCTCTGTGACCAGAGAGCAGGGAGCCCCCCCCCCCCGGGCACTTGGGCCTTTGCAGGGGGGGTCAGAGCTAGGAGGGGGCTGGCCAGGGAGGGAGGGCAGCCGGTCAGGGTTCTGCTGAAACCTCCGGGCGGAGGGGAGGATACAGAGCCAGGGAGCATCTCGGACCAATGAGCTATTAGCAATAACGTTTGATTATTTTTATTAATGTTATTAATGGAGGAATTGGGATTTTATTTGGGCCATAATAATACATAATAAATGCCTTATAAAAGAAAACCAATTAAGCCCATTTCCATCAGCCACCTTTGCATCTGAAGGTGCTTAGAGGGGCTGCTGTTGTCTCTCACAGGGAGGAGACCCCCACCCAACCCAATCCCACCCTCACCCTCCACCCTGGGCCTTAAGCTGGGAGGTTTCCCTTGGGGATCCAGCAGGTGTTTTAACAGGGTGAAAGCCAGGGTCCCAGGAGGGCCTCCCCCTCCTCTCTCCAGGGGGGCTGAAGAAGGCTGGGTCCCTTCCGGAATTTTCCCCAGACTGGGAATCCACACAGGGCTTGAGCCGAAGGGGATTCAGCTGTTAATGACCTCCATTGTTGGGCACAGCTACTGATTCCTCCCCCCTCCCCCAGAACAGAGCTTCCCCCCCCCAGCTCTAAAAGGGCCACTTTTAGCCCAGAATCCTCCTGGCTTTGAGCAGCCCCCTCCCCACCCGCCCTCCAGGGAAGCTTAATGGCCCCTAAGAATCCAGGGTACTTCACACCCTCCCTCTGATGAGCTCAGCATTAATGATTACATTTACTGGCCCATTCACGGAAACTGGATAATTATCTAGAAGACAAAGATAAGTGACCCATTGAAACAAAGCAAGAAATAATTACTTCAGGAAACTTTCTTCCGGCAATGTGATTTGAAATCAAATCCAGAGATTTCATAAATTGCGATTTCTTTACACTGGCCTTCTAATTACGCTGAGCAATTAAGTGATGGCAGGCAGTGCAAATTCTGGGAAGGCTTTTTGCAAAACTAACAAGGCAATGAGGAACCTTCACACCTCAGCCAAGATTATCTGTGCTTGGTGGTCATAGCCTCTTCATGACCATGAGATAAGCTTCCATGGAACAGTCCTTAAGGGGATGGCTGGTCTGATGTAATTACGGCCAAGGGCCATCGGCCTCCTGCAGCCTCCTGGACCTTCAGCCACAGCGGAATCAGGACCTTTGGTGTCAGTTGGGTGTGCCCCTTCCCACAAACTCCCCTCCCTCCCAGCTGTGCCCTGGCCTGATCTCCTGCCTCTCTTCCAAGCCTTGGTCTTTGAGAGCCCCCACCCTTTGGCCGAAAGCAGCGGCCTGCAAGGGCTCCTCCAATTGGCCTCCCTGCTTGGCCGTGTCCACTCAGCCGGCCACAGGCGGACTCAGCCCCTTCCCCACTGGAGAAGATGGGGGTCGGCTGCACACCCATTCCTCTGAGCCCTGGGCAGGGGCCCTCTCGGGGGGCTGCCCAGCAAAGGGACCCCTTTGCCTGTCTGGCTGACTTCATGGGGGGGGGGAGTTGCTTTCTGGAACATCCAGGATGAGGGATCCTGCCCTGTGTGGAGGGGGGGGGGGCTGGCCTTGCCTGCCAGGCGAAAGAATGACCATTTGATGCCCTGGTTAAGACACCAGGCTAGAAACGGGGACCCGGGTTCTAATCCCATCTAGACACAAACCCAGCTCTTCTCACAGAAGGGGGGAAACGGGGTTTATTCTGGATAGACCCTCCGTGCCTGGAGGGGGGCAGGGTGGGAGAAGCAGCCGTGGGGCTGAGTTTATGGTTCTGCAGTGGGCAGGGCCAGGAAGAAGCCCATCGCCTCCCAGAGAGCGCTCAGTCATGGCCCAAGCACCCCAAGCCCCCCCTGGGCCAAAAGAGAGCCCGAAGAGGTGGGGGGAGAACGTCCTCTGGAGGCCAAGACTCCCCCCTGGTCGGAGGCCTTTTGGAGACGCTGAGCTGGTCCAAACGATGCGCCTGGGGCCCTCTGGGCTCCACCCCTCAGCTCCGCAGGGCAGTGGCCTTGGGTTCGGGCCCTGGGTGCACGGCGAGTGGGCCAGGCCACCTAAGCCCAGGATGCCCAGGGAGGGGACCCCGAATGCCGGCAGCTCTTCCCTGGCACCATCCTCTGGGCTGCCCTGCCTTCTTCCTTCTGCACCCCCTCTGCATTCTAAGCCTAACCCCCCCCCTCCCCAGCCAAAGAATCGGGAAAGCCCTGAGTCGGCCGAGGAAGCTGGGACGGGCCCCCTCTGGCCCAGGTGGGCATCAGCAAGTGGGCCGCTCTCTGCTCAGCTGGCTGGCCTTGGGGGGCTGCCTGAGCCCCTCTGAAGCAGCTGGCCATCCTCCCTCCTGGCAGCCCCGGCTGAGAGTGGGGTATGGTGGGGGGAGACCACTAGCATGTGGGTGTCTTCCACAAACACCAGGATGGAAGGAAGCAATTCTCCCCCCCCCCCCAGACACACAGAGGGCAACGGTTCTTCCTGGCCCTTTGATAGGTGTGAGGTGGGGGGGGGAACTGTGCTGGGCCCCATCCTGGGACAAACAAATCTGTTTGCTTTCCTGGCGAGGGGTGGGCTCTTTGGGAGAGCTGTTCTCGGGCAAGGATGTTTAACCACTTTATGGGGTCTTATTTGCAGAGCTGCCTCTGCAGGCTCCTTTGAAATGGGGTGGGGGGGCTCTGCAGCTGCTCCCCAACCTACTCTCTGGGATGCCAGCCGGGGAGGGGAGGGGGGGGGCAAGTCAGCCTTTCCGAGGGCCTTGATGAGAGCCTGGCTGGCTGCAGCCCCTGCCTCCTCTCAGGATAAGCCCAGCCAGGCCCTGAGAGCTGTTTGGGGGCCTTTCCCAGATCACAGGCCAAAGAAGCTTCAGCTTTTAAGCTCCCCAGCAGTCCATCTAGGCCAGACCAAGGCAGTCCCCCCCATAAGGGTATGTTAGGAAGAGGCGGAGGCCTCCCGCTGACCAGGAGCTCCTGCCCTGGACTGTGTGTCTGTGCTCCCTTGGGGTAGGGCCAGGCCTCTGCTCAGAAGAGGGGTCTGCTCTGCCCCCCCCCCAATTCTGGAGCCTGAGCTGCTTCCATGCTCCACTGTCAGAATTCAGAGTGGCATCGGCCGAGAGAGCCCCCTCCAGGGCAGACGTAGCCCCCTCCTCTCCTCTTCAGAGCCAGCATCCTTCTCGGGGGGGATGGGGGGTCTTGGTTGGGCCCCCTGGCAGTGGAAGCCAGCCTTTGACTGCCCCCCTCCCTGATGCTGTGCAGGCATCCCCCCCATCATGTCCCCCCGAGCTTTCTCAGCCCCGCTGAGCCCTTCCTGTGGCCCCCGGCTGCCTGGCCCCCAAACCGACGTCCCATCGGCCCCTGAAGAGGGGAGCCCCTTCCGGCCCTTTCAGGCCACTGCTAATCCCAGAGGGACAAAGGGCGGCTGGGCTCCATCTCCCCACCTGGCTTCCTCCCTCAGCTAATCCCATTGGCCGCCTTCCCTGCCACTTGGATGCGGAGGATTACGCTGCCCAGGGATTGTCCTGCTGGGGCCGGAACTTCCTCTGGCTTCAGGATTAGCAGAGCCCTGCATGCCAAACCCACCGAGGGGTGCACATGCAGGGGGGGGGAGCTCTGGACAGGACAGCTCAGCTGCAGCCGTCGCAGCCATGAGAGTCAGAGAGGGGAAGCCTCAGGGGCTACGTGGAAAGACCCTCCCAAGAGCTCCGCATGGAGGGGCCTCCCCTGTCCTGGCCCAGCCAGCCCTGCTCCCCTCCTTCCTTCTGGGGATGGGCAGGTTTTCTGTCCCACTTTTGAACACACACCCCCCCCGAAGGGCAATCCGAGGCTGCTCCTGGCCCTCTTCTCCCTCCAGACTTCAAAGGCAGGAGAAGAACTGCGCTTCCTCCTTTGGCTTCTTGCAGTCTCCCTCGGCCTCTCCTCCAGCAACAGGGAAGGGCCCCGATTCCCCCCTTCCTTCTCTCTGCCTTTTCTGCCCACCCAGAAGTCTCTCGGGCTGCCTCTGTTGCAAGGTCCTGGCAGCAGATTCTTCCCAAAGCTCTCATCTCCTCCGACTGGCTCTCTCGGTCCCTTCTGGGACGCTGCCACCCCCCTGTCCCCTGGGGTGGAGGATTCCATTGATCAAGCCGGTTGTCTGGGCTGCATTCTTCCTCCTGCCTCCCAAGGCGAGTCTCACCCCAGGTGGGCTCTCAGTGGGCTCTCAGTGAAGGCCCAGCTGGGACACAGAGCTGGACTGCCAAATAAATTTCACTGTTTCCAACTTTGGGTGCTATAAATATATAGCCTTCTCTGTTGCGGTTCCGACACTATGGAACAATCTCCCCGTGGAGATTCGTACCCTCACCACCGTCCAGGCCTTCTGCACAGCCCTCAAGAACTGGCTAACCCGTCAGGCCTGGGGATAATCTTATTTCGCCCCTCCCGAATGCTGAGTGAATGTTGAGTTTTATTGTCTAATTTACTTTGTGCACATTTCTTTTTTTTCGTATTGTCCTACACTCCCCTTCCTTTTTTGATTGTAAGCCGCCCTGAGTCCCCTCAGGGAAAAGGGCGGCCTATAAATAAATAAACAAATTATAAATTATAAAAATTATCGGGAATGGAGCAATTTCCCACGTGTCCTTCTGCTGGTGCAGCAGACAAAAGACGTGTGAGCCCAGGTCCTTCCTGGCTTGTCCCTTGGGAGAGGCAGGTCTAGAAAATGCCTCCCCCAACTCCCCCCCCCTCAAGTGAATTGGACCAGAGGGGAAAATGCTGACTTTGAATGGATTTGACCCTCTTTGCTACACAGAGACTCCAGCTGGGTTGGTTCCAGGAACTCAGCTTCCCCACATTCCACTTGGGGAGGGGAGGCTCCTTCGGGAAGAGCCCTGGGAATCTCTCTGCAAGGAAGCACCAGGAGCTCATCCCAGCCCCTCCCCCAGCCCCCCAGTCCCTTTGGCAGGTAATCGTGTTTCCTGCTTAATCAGTTCCGCTTCTTAATTCCTGACTGGAAGATCCCATGAAAGTGCCACTGCACAACCACCGAGGGAGCCAGGAAGATCCCATCTGCTCCTCCCGAAATAGGATCAGCAGCCCCCCCACCCCAATGTGGGCAGTGCACCATGGAAGCCCCTGTCCTGGGCCTCACATTCTGAACTGCCCCAAGCATAAAGTGAAATCCCAAGGGGGGAAAGCAGCAGGAACTGAGGAGAGGGACAGCCTCACACTGCTCCCCCCAAAACCCTCTCTGCGTTCTCAGCCAGGAAGGTCTGGGCACCAGCAAGCCCTCTGTGACCCGGGGCCACCCTGGGAGAATTCGGACATTGCAAGGAGGAGTCCTTGACGCTCTCTCAGCCGGCGTGTTTGCTTCCAGCGCTCTCATCACCCAAGGGGGGACAGTGAAGCTGGGGTGGGGGGGAGATGGGACATAACTGAGGTGTATAAAGCCATACAGGGCCTGGCCAGAGTGGACAGCTTTGCTCCCTCTGGCCAGAGACTAGGATGGAGCAGGGTGGGGGGATTAACCTCACGCCTGGCTGTAACATTGCCCAGTCAGGCCTGTCTATAATGCCCAATTAATCCCAGAGGAGGCTTGACTCTGTTGGCATGTAGCAAAGGCCAATGTGCTTGAGGCCACGGCACCCAGGCTGAGAAGGGCTCCCTCCAGCCTCCTCCTGGGGCCTCCTGGGCAAGGACCAGCCCCTGCCCTTCCCGGGCTCCAGCCTGCTCAGGGGAACCCATGGCTGCTTAGAGGAGGGTCCAGGGCCCTTGGGGAGAGAGACCAACCCAGCCCCTCTGCCTTCTGGACAATGGCTCCAGGAGCTGGCACAGGCCTCCCCTTGGCCTCCCTTGCTGGCCCTCCTGCTTGGTCCTGCTTACATGCCTAGGACCATGCCAGGGAGTGCCCAAAGAACGGGGCAAGAACCAATCCTGTTTCGGCAAGAACCAGCTGTGGACCAGGGAGCTGAGCCCAACCCTGGATCAGTCCTCTAGTTAGGGAGCCTGAGTTGGCCACCAGCAGGGCATTTTCTCTCCTTTAGCCCCCACCCCCTCCATGAGCCTTCTCAGGAGCCCCTCCCAAGGGGGGAAGGGACCCCCAGCCACAGGGAAGCCGGAGGGGCTGGAGGCCGCCTTCTGCAGGTCACTTCCGGAGGAGCCACCATCAGCAGGAGGAATGGCAGCCGCGTTTTTGGGAGGGTGATGCAGACCTGTGGGGGAGGGGAGGCCTTGGCTTGCAGCCCTGAAGGCCCAGACAGGGCAATCCACAAAGCTGGACAGGCCCAGGCTTGCTGATGAAGGTCATTGTCCATGCTAATTGCTGCCCTTGAGGGCCTGGAGACTGACCTTCCCCCCCCACCCCCCCTCTGTAGAATTTCAGTTTTTCTTACAAGTAGGATGAGCCTCCTGGGAAGACAGCGGAATCAATCCACTTTCAATTCATTAATTAATGAATGACACTTGAATAGTGACTCTGGGCAGTGTAGGTAATAGGACAATCAAAATACATAACAATGATTAAAACAGATAATTCAAAAGATAAAAACAAGGAAACAAAGCAGTGTCAATATTCACCAAAAGTGAATTCTGTTAGCCCTCATAATTCTGTTTTTGGCTCCCCTCCCCCAGCATGGCAGGGGAGGCAAAAGGAGAAATGCAACTTAATACACAAAGGTGGGGAAATTGGAGGGGGGGACCCCACCTGGTGCTCTCCTGGCTCTTTGGCAGCACATGGGAGCTCCCCCCCCCCCAATCTTCTGGTCCAAAGGGAGCCTTCCTTGGAGATCACAGGAGCCAAAGAGGAGTCTCTTCTGCTGCAGAACTTAAGGCTGATTTTCCTCCTTTGGAGGGGGGGGTTATCTCCTCACCCATCAGTCTGATCCCCCAAAACCCCAGGCACCACCTCCTCTGGCCAACTCCCCAGTGGAAAGCATCCAGACGACGTTCTTGGATGAAGAGAGTCCTGGAACCCCATTTTGCCCCTAGAGCTGAGGGCGGGGTAGGCGGCCTTCGCTCCAAATTTATCCCAATAGCAACTCTGTGAAGCAGGCTGGGCAGAGGGAAAGAGGCTCAAGACCACCGGTTGCATTCCGGGACTGCGGGATCCCAGCACCAGGCTCTCTGCCCTAACCCAGGCCGGCGACGGGTCACGGGGCAGCCTTGGCGGCTGGCTCCGGTGCTGCGTACAGCCTGGCTCGGCGCCCGGGCCGGCGGTTGCGCTGCCCCTCTAGCCCCGTTAGCCGCGGCGCTCCTTCGTGGGCTGCGGGGGAAACGGGGGATTCTCGCTGGGAAATGTCGCCCTCGGCGGAAGAGCGGCCGGGGCAGGGGCGCCTTTGCGGGGATGGCGGTGCTCTTCTTGCGAGGGGAGGGAGGGGAGACTTCTGGAGACCCCCCTCCCACCGCCAGGTCTCCAGGAGGAGAAAGCGTTTCCTGGTCCTGCCCCCATTAACATTCCAAGCACCTTGGGAAGAGATGAAAGCGGAGGGGCGGCGGCAGCCCCTCCTCCCGCCAGATGTGATTATTATGGGCTGCCCGAAAGGAGGACAAAGCGCCTGGCCACTTCAAAGGCGCCTAATTGATGCTAATGACTATTAGATGGAACGGGGCCTTCTTTCGTGCGGGGGGGGGGCAGCTTTTTACAGTCCCTGCTCCACAAAGGGCTCCTTCCTCCATCCTTCTCCCGCGGGGCTTTTCAGAAAAGGGGGCCCTCCTACGGTTCCCCCCTCCCCGTTTGCACGAGACATCCTGCAGGTTCATTTCACTTCTTTAGCCCTGAGAAATTTCACACCTTCCGGGGCCCCTTTCTCCGCCCCGCCCCCCCCCCTCCGCAAGGGAAAAGGCTGGCAATGCCTACATCTCACTTCCAGAGGGAGGTAAACATCTCCCCCCCCCGCCGTGTTTGTGAAAAGAGGAGACTCTGCCAGCATGATCCCCCCCCCTCCTCCCCGGGACCTCGCAGCCCCAAAGTCCCCGTGGCCTTCCTTCCGCGGGCAGCCTGTGGGATGACTGGGCCTACAGGAAGCCCCTGCTTTGGTTGAACACCGCGGTATCCCCTCCAGGCCACGCTGGCTGCAGTAGGTGGACTGGCACCCTTTCAATCCCTCCCTGCCTGCCCTGGCATTCCTTCCGTGCTGGCATCCAACTTCTGTAAGAGAGATTGGCGCCACGCTGGGCAGTCTCAGAAAAGCTATGCAGGACTGGAGACCACGAGGAGATCCCAGGCTAGACCCACCTTCCCATTTTTTGTGGAAAACAACAAGGCCCCTGGGGTCACAGGGAGTTGGTGCCTCTTTCACCTGGGAGTCCTGCACCCCCACCAAGATTGGGCCACCGACCCCACTCGGGACAAAGGGGCTTTTTCAGTGGTGGCCCCCTCCCCCCTGGAGAGGCACCTTGGCCACGGACTGAAGGTGGGAGGGCCAGAATCCGCTGGATCGTTTTGCTTCGTGGGTCTGAAGGATTCGGAATCCGTCCCTAACGTTGAAAATGAATGAAAAATTGATGGACGGGAGGACTTTGGGTTGCCCCAAGACTGCGGAAGCCTCCGGGGGTCACCCTGATTCACGAGCCCCCCACCCCCAACAAGTAGCGTCCTCCGGTCCGAAGGCAGCCAGCCAAATGCGCCGGGGAGGCGGAAAAGAAGGAGGGATCTCCGGTTCTCCGCCGGGCACCGCCAGTGCTTGACAGGCTGGGACTGGGAGCGCCGTCTTCGGAGCCTCCATCCGCGCGAACCTCCGGGCTCCGGGGCGGCTGCGGCCCCTCCGCCTTGCCTTTCTCCTCCCAGCACCGCTGGGCAAGGCCGCCTTTCGGCTCGCCAGGAGAGACCCCGCAGCCTCGGCCGCGAAAAGCCGGGGGCTCGGTCACCGCGTTCCCGCCCGACGGCTCTCCTGTACCGGGGCGGTCCGGGACGGCGCAGCTTTGGGCAGGCCGGGCGGGCCACGCCCTCCGGCTTTGCGCGAGCCTGCCCCGCAGCCCTATAAGGCCCTCGCGCCCCCGCCCCGCCGCAGACTCTGCGCCCCGTCCGAGGATGCTGCGCAATCCGCCGCCAGATCCCGCCGCCGCCCCGCCGCTCGCGCTGCCCCGCCGGCCCCAGCAGCCGCCGCCCTCCAAGGCCAGGAACCGCTTCGACATCGAGTCGCTGCTAGCCAAGTCGGAGCCGCCCCGTCGGGAGTCGCCGGTTCCCGGTACCTGGGCCGCCGCCGCCGCCGCCACCTCTGCCTCGCCTGCGCTGCACTTCGGCTGCCTGGCGGCGACGCTGCGTTTCCCGGCCCTGTACTTGGCCGCGCAGCAGCCCTTCCTCTCCGCCCCGACCTGCCGTTGCGCCGCCCCCGCCTGCAAGAGGCCAGGTGAGGAAGCCGCCCGCCCGGTCTGCGCGCGCGGGGAGCCCGAGGCCCGTCCGTCGAGGTCGTTCCTAAGCCCGCGAGGTAGACTGCGGGTGAATTTGGAGGCTCCGCGGCCTTCTAGAGCCCGCTCCACCCGCCCCTTCGAAGCACAGGAGTCTCCTCAGGGAGCGTCCAGGCAGAGGCGTCTGGATCGGGCTCAGCCGCGCATCTCCTGCCGCCAGATGGCAGGTTTTGCCACTGACGGACGCTGAGAAGGGAGGCTGGGAAGGAGGGCGCGCGGGGTGGTTCCGATCCAGCGTCCAGCAGGAAAGGAGACCGAACTAAGTCCGGACTTTGTGGCCAGGAGGAGCCGCAGGAAAGGCCGCCGGGGCGCCTTTCCCGGAAGGGCCGGGGGAGCCGCTCTCCGAGGGTCTGGCAAGGAGAAGCCCCTGCGGGGCAGGGGGCGCTGTCCGCTCTCCCTCCTGGCCCCGGGTCACCCTCCGCTCCTCTCGCGATGGCAGGCCTGGAATTCTTGCGCTGCCCGGGCTCCCTGGGGCCGGCCCTTCCCTGGAGACCCGGAGGCCCCTGCAAGCTGAAGCGAGTCCGCACCGTCTTCACCCCGGAGCAGCTGGAGCGCCTGGAGGAAGAGTTCCTGAAGCAGCAGTACCTGGTTGGCTCCGAGCGCCTGGACCTGGCAGCCGCCCTGCAGCTCACGGAGACCCAGGTAGGGAGCCCCCCCTCCCCTCAGAACACCCAGGGAAGGAGCAGAATGATGGGGGCTCAAAGCCCTCTGGATATTCGGGAGGCTCCCTCTGTCTGGACCTGGGTAGGAATGTCCTGTTCCCAGCTTTTGCTTCCTTTCCTCAGTGAGGTCTAGAAGCACACTTTGCTGCTCCTTTCTAGTCAGTGGGGTATCTGTGGGCCGCCGGGTGTTGCTGAGCCCCCCCTTCCAGCAGCCCAGCCGAGCAGGGGGCTGCCTGGGCTACAGGACTCCCTCTTGCTCTCGTTTCAGGTCAAGGTCTGGTTCCAGAACCGCAGAATCAAATGGCGCAAGCAGAGCCTGGAGCAGAAGGCGGCCAAGCTCTCCTCGCAGTTCGGGGTGGCACGGATGGCCCCCTCCGGCCCCCTGCTGGACGGGCAGGAGAGTGACAGGGAGGAGGAGCTCAACGTGGACCTTTAGCCTCACCTCCTGCCCAGAGGATCTTCGCAAGCCAGGCCCTTCGGGTGGGTGGGGGTGGCGGCCCCTCCTGCCCCCTGGAAGGAACCAGACGGTCAGGGCAGGTGGAGACCCGGATCAGAAGGCCCCGCCTGGCTCTGTTGGGTGGGGGAATGGCGCAGCCTCGGCCTCCCATTGCCCAGCTGCAGCTGAAGGGGGCCTGGGTCAGCTAAGCTGCCTTCTGGAGGCCTGCCTGGGTACGCTGAATGCCCCCCTCGCCCCATGTCTGGTTTCCAGCCTGGCCCCTGCTCTGCCCCAGAGGCTGCAGATGAGCCCCATTGTCCCCTCTGGCTTGCAACCTCCAGATGTGATGGAGCCAGTGGATTCCTTCTTGGGACTCCTTGGGGGCTCCTGCCTGCCTCCCAGTGGCCCAGTACAGTTGTGCTCCATGATTTTGATTTAATTAAAATGGGGAAAGCCCTGGAACAATCCACCTACTCCTCTCAGACAGTCCTGGGCCTCGGGAGGGGGGATATTCTTGCCCAGCCCCACAGTGTGAAAGTGGGAACCAGGCCCGTGTTCTCGTCCATCATGGGAGGAAGCTCTTCTGCTCTGGGCTCACCAGGTTCCCAGCCTTGAACCACTCAGCTCTGGGTCAGCCTCGGCCTTTCGGTGGGGCAGGCCCTGTCTCTCTGCACCAGTCATGAGGAGTGGGGGGGTGACCCCACAGCTCCCGTGGGGTGCCCATCCCGGACAGCTGGAATGGTTGCTGGCGTGCAGCTGGGCAGGGAAGGGCCAGGGGAAGCAAGCACTGACTTCGGGGGACGGGGGAGCCCTTCTTGTCAGGAAGAAAGCTATGGGGGAGTCTGTGCCCCTTCCCCATCTCTGGCTGCCCTCCAGGTGAAGGCTCTGCTCCCACTTGGCAGCTGGCCAAGAAGTAACACTCTCTGACTTCGCTGTGGGAGGAAGAGGAGGAGAAGAGCTGTGCGTCATTGGTGCTACGCTCCGATCTCAGGGAAATGGAGGCTGCCTCTTAGGCTTCCGGTCGGATTCTTGTAAATAGCTCTTTTTACACTTATTTATTTATGTAGGACTGGTATTTTTATGAAGCTGTTAACCTGCAACTTAATTTATTATTTGTTTCTGATATTTTTGTGCCGCAATAAAGCCTAGTTTATAGAAAAGGAAATGGGTGGTGGCTATTCTGGGCCAGAGGCCTCGGACCCTCCAGGTGTGGTTGCAACTTGAGAAATAAACGGGGTTCAGCGCATGGCAGCCCCTCCTCCTCTTGATTGTGGTGGAAGAGATCGATTTCTCTGCATCCTCTATCATTTTTACAGAATTCCTCACGGTGGCAAACATATCAGACACCCCTCCCTCCTCCTCCTCCTCCTCCTATTTTCCCCACAACAACCTTGTGAGGCGGGTTGGGCTGAGGGAGCGTGACAGGCTCAAAGTCACCCAGCCAGCTTTCACACCTGGCAGGAGTAGAACTTTCTCCTCTGGTGCCTCCACGCCTGGACCAAAGTGGCCCTTCAGCTGCAGTCCTTGGGCGAGGGGGAGGCCCCCGGCTGGGTTTTAGCAATGCTCACAATCTCTCCGTCACGAGGCTGGTGGGGGGGGGGCAGCTCTCTGTGCCCAGCAGGTGATGGATGGAGTGTCCTGAGCTGCATAGAAGGGGAAGAATGGCTATCCTCTCTCCCTCTGGAGCTCAGGGGCAGTGTCTGTGTGTGTGTGTGTGTGTGTGTGTGTGTGTGTTCCCTACTTCTGCTTTATGTCACAGCCGGAAAGGATCAGGCGCTGGGGTTTGCACTGGGCTTACACGCCACCTGTGCCAGTCTACCCATCCAATTAACAGGCACTGCACGATACCCTGAACCCCCACGGACCAAACAAGCTGTGTTTGCACAACACAAGAATGTGAACACACACAGATGCCATAAAACTCCCCAAAGCTGCAGCTGCAGAGATCAAAGCGCTGCCCATCTGCCAGTTGCATTCCCCGGCTGTGGAGCCGGACTGGGCAGGTGCACCCTGGGGGGAGACCCCCACCCACCCTCTGATGGACACCCGCTCGGGCAACCTGAGCTCAGAATGAAAGCCTCTGTGATTCCTCCACAGGGTCCCCCTCCTGGGTGCTCGATTGCACCCCAGAAAGAAGCACGAAGGGGAAAGCCTTGAGGGGCCGGGCACCCAAATGTGCCAGGAGCTGGAGGAGAGTGGGCCGGGGGGCTTTGCTGCCTGGTGCTCCCTCCTAGGCTTCCCCACACAAGGCAGAAGGGTCTGCACTCAGGGGAAGGGAAGTTGACCCCCACCCCCAGCTGAGCTGCCATTGGGAAGACGGATGGCCAGCAAGGATGCCTTTGTCTCCATGGCAACCTGCTGACACTGCCAGCCCAGGCCTGATGGTCTCTGGAGGGCCTCTCCAGACTGAAAGGCCTCTGGGTGAACCCCAAAAGGCTGCTGGAAGGAGAGGATGAGCTGTGGATCATGTGGCAAAAGGCTTTTATTTATTATTTTTATTAGGTTTATTTGCCAGCCTTCTTGCTTTTGACTCTGGGTGGCTTATCACAGGGCCACACAAGCTCAGCCAACCTGCGTACAGGGCTGGCAGCCCCAACTGGCTGGGGGGCTCTTGTGCCACTGATCCCCCCCCCGTAGCCCCGCCCAGCCTTTGGGAGAGCCGGGCTCTGCCTTTGGGACCAGAGGGCCAGCCCAGCCCTGATCCTCCCTGGCTGTGACAGCGTCTCCCCAGCCCTCCGACCTCGAGGTGCTGGCTCCCCGTTTGCCCAGGGCCCTCTGACGGGGGCCCCAAAGGGGGGTGGGCGAGGGTTGAAGCGGCTGCTGTCCCTGGGGCTGCTCCTCATGCCTCCCCCTGGGGATCCTTCCGGGTGGATTTTGAAGAAGGTGGGCAGGAGGAGCCCTGGTGCCCTTCAGCTCCTGCGACTCTGAAAGCAAATCCAGAGATATTCCTCAAGGCACCAAGCGCCTGTGGGGTCCCCACTCCCATGCTCCACTGCCGGCTTCCAATAAGCGCAGCCAACGCAGAGGCCGGCAGGGAAGTCCCATGATGATGTCTCACTTAAGGACCGCATCGCTTAGCCAGGAAGTTGCCCGTCCCAACTATGGTTGGTAGCTGAGGGGCGACTGTACTCCAGGCCCCCCTCGACTTCCGACCTTTTCCTTGGTGCCCCTGCAAAGTTACAGGAGCCCTGAAAAAAAGGGAGGCCGCTTTTCACCCTTACACACTTACGCCCACCTGGTCACACGATCCGAATTCAGACGCTGGGCAACTGGCTCCTATTTATGACGGTCCCCGTTGGCGACTTCCTGACCAGCCAAGTGGATGAGGAAGTCGGATACACTTAACAGCCGGGTTGTTAACTTATCAACTGCAGTGATTCACTTAACGACTGTGGCAAGGAAGGTCCTAAAATGGAGCAAAAGTCACTTAACAGATGGCTCACTTAAGGACAGAAATGCTCAGTTGTGGTCGTAAGTGGAGGACCCCGTACTTTCCTACAGAGTCACAGTAACTGGATCTTGCCAGTCTGAATGCGCCCCCCCTTATGGACGTGAGAATTAGGGAGGGGGCTTCCCGGACGCAGGTGTCATTCCCTCCGACCGACCTTGCCTTCCGCAGTGGCTCTTCCTGCTGCCCCTCAAGGTCCCTCCTGCTCAGTGGGGGGGGGCTGGCCGTGGAGTGCCCCCCCAGAAAGAAAGGAGGTCTTTGGCCCAGGAGGTTTACCTTGCCAGAACACCTGCAGAGCAGGGGGGGGGGCTCTTTCCTGGAAATCTTTTGGCTTTTCCAGTCTCTCCGCCCGGTGGAAGCCATTCCCAGATCCTACCAGCTGGGGGCGCCCTTTATCCACAAATGCCCTTCGGGAAGGAGATCCCCCCCCCCCCCACCAAAAAAACCCTGAATTCTTTGAGTGCTCTTGGGTGAAATTTTGCTTCAGTCTCCGGTAAAGGCAAAACCTTTGAATTTGGATTTTTTTTTTTTAAAGGAAACTTCAGTGAAGGAAATGAAGATGAACCCCTTTATCAGGGGGATAAATGCTGATGTGGCCCTTTCAAGGGTTCTAGTCCCCTTTGGATCCCCAGAAACATTTCCCCCCCTCCAAATCTTCTTTTCCACGGTGGCTAAAAACTACAGCTGCTGCCAAAAGCCCCCACGGCCCAGGGGGGCTCCCAGGGATGGCTGCTGCCTAGTGCTGGGGAGTGGGAAGAGGGAACCAATGAACTAGCTCCAGATCTTGGAAAAAGGAAAAGAAATGTCAAAACACCAGGTTGTTACTGCCTAGACCAGTGTTTCTCAACCTTGGCAACTTGAAGATGTCCGGACTTCAACTCCCAGAATTCCCCAGCCAGCGAATGCTGGCTGGGAAATTCTGGGAGTTGAAGTCCGGACATCTTCAAGTTGCCAAGGTTGAGAAACACTGGCCTAGACAACCTTTTCCCTTGTTAGGTGGGTTCTGCTCTCTTAGACCACGGTGGGGAGCTGTGGCCCCTCCGTGACTGCCTGGCTGAGGAATTCTGGGAGTTGAAGTCCACAGATGCTTCCCCAGCCCTCTCTCAGACGTCCAAACTCAAACAGAAGATTTCTGACAGACGTTGAAAGCAGCCCAGGAAGGAGCCTCTGTCGCATAATTCAAGGAAGACAATTATTGCAAACCCAAACATGGAAACGTAACTCCCGGCAGCATTTTAAAACCTCCAGAATGTTAAAAGTTTGACATGGGTCTATTTCTTATGGCAGTCAGAAGCCAGTCGGAGGAGAATCTGTGCCCCCATTAAGGTCACCCGCTGAATCCGCTTCTTGCTGCACTGCTGAGAAAGCCCAGGGTCACAATTTTGCTTTTAAACCTATTGATTCACCGACGTATCTCGGAAGAATTGCAAGCTCAGCTTTTCAGAAAGGAATCCAATAAACAGAGAGCATTTGTGCAAACACAACCATTTTCATCCATGGCCCGTGGCCAATATCCTCCACACGCCCTCCGGGAGCCTTCTCCTTGGGAGCCTTGCAGAGAGCTCTCCCGTGGGCCCAGGAGGGGAGGGGGGCTAGGCCTGCAGCTGGGCAGAGGGGCAGCATCGCTTCAGGACACCCCCCCCCCCAGGGAGCCTTCCTGGATGTTGAGAGGCTTTGACTCAAACTTCCCTTGTGCCTGAGGGGGAAAGGGAGGGAGAGAGAAGAGGTCAGGCCCCTCTGTTTGTAGGCTGGGGCTCTGGGCAGCTGAGGGGGCCCTTCCTTGTGGGGGGAGCTTGGTGTGCTGGAGATCCCCCCCCCCCTCTGCCCTCCTTCTCCTGCCTCCGTCTGGGAAGGAGCCACTGTTCTGGGACAGAGAGAGGCTCCCAAGATTTGTCCTTTTGCTGTCCTCCAAGCGTGCCTCATTCCCACAAAAGATGGGGTGGTGTCCTTCGCTTGCCCCTCACCCTGGGGGCTCCATCCCTGGGGGAGGGGGCTGTGCTGCAGCCTGCCAAGCCAGGGATGCTCCTGTTCTCCGCCCTTCTGGGCACCTCTGGGCCTGCCCCGGGCACGTCCATCTGTCCAGGGGGGGGAAGTCATTGCCAAACGCAGAAGGAGATGCCCTCGGAATCGAGAGTGGGGGATTTCCATGTTTAAGTGTCGCAGCCCACCCTGCCTCCCCCCGCCCGGCCTGTGTGATCTTGGCTACAATTGCCGTCCTCTGTGCAAACAGACTTTGGCGCCGCATCCGAGGGAGGTCACCTGCAGCCGCCCCACGGAATGCTGGGTAATCTGGCAAGTGAACCTTTGCATCGCTAAGACGGGATTGAGGCCCCGTGTGGGGCAATGGCCCTCCCCTCCCCTTAATCCGGCCTCCGAAGGGAGCTCTTAAGCCCCTGTATTATTCCAACTTTATTAGCTATTGATTGACTTTTAGAAAGGGTAATCGTGTAAATAAAATTACGCCTGGCCTGATTGTTTGGCTGCCAGAGACCACTTCCTGCGCCACACGACACGCGTCCAGCAGCTGGCAGCCAAGGGCAGGGGAGGGACCAGTCAAGGAGCTGGGGGGGGGTGATGAATCCCCAAGGGGGGGCGCTTGAAGGTGGCCCTGCGGAAGGAGAGTTCAGGACTCCCCGTGGAGGGATCTGAGGAGATGCCAGCAGGAATTGGAGGGTCTGTAGCCCTGGGGGGAGGGAGGAGCAAGTGGGGGGATTAGGGGGCCTTTGTGCCCTGCTGGACACATGCAATTCTGGATGACTGAACGCCCACAAGTGCCAAAACCCCAGATGCAAAGAGAAAGACTGCAAGGGGGTCTACTCCAATGCCTCCCCCTCCCACAGCCCCACGATTGAGGCCACCTCTGTCTCTGCTGAGGATTCTTGATCCCCTCCCCATCTTCTTCCTCTTCCTCCCCGTTCTCCCCAGTGGAGCTGAGCAGCCCCTCAAGCCTACCCAGGGGCCTCCCTGGAGCCCCTGCCCCCTTCCCTGGCCTGGGGCAGCTACACGCAGGGCAACGAAGGAGTGGAGAAGGAAGTCACCCCTTGGTCAACTCAGCTTGCTCCCCAGAGGGATGAGTGAAGGCCTGACCAGTTGCAGCTGGGAGGCCCTGAACTGGGAGGCAGACCCTCCTGGACCCTCCCTCCCACCCCACCCCTTCCTGCATCTTGCTGGGCTGCTGTTCTTAGCCAGGGCAGGAGGGACCTGAAAGAGGGACAGATCCTGGGGGGCTGCAGTGCAAAGGGTCCTCTGGATGGGGGGAGGACAAGGGAGCCTGCACTTCCTTTACCTGGGCCCCCTGTCCCAATACTCTGGCGAGGAGGGGGCTTCCTCCTCTGCAGTGTGGTAGGTGGGCTTCACCCAGCTGTTCTTTGCTGCTCCTTGGTCTGTCTGCCCAGGGCCCTCGGCTGCCTTGCCCCCCCCTTTTATGGGCCCGGGAAGGGGGCCTTTTGCAGGGCTGATGGGGGGGTTCAGGATGAAGGACCCCCCCCCCCCGGTCTCAGCAGAGGTCAGAAGCTCTGAAGCTCAGAAGCTCAGGAGGGGCGGCCCAGCCTGGCCCCCTGGTGAAATAATAATAAAAATATTCCCTCCATTTCCTTCTCTGAGATTAATGATAAATTGCCCATTCCCCCAAAGAAGCTGATAAGGGCCCTAATTTTACTTCAAGGCCTGGAAATGGCATTTCTGCGCCAAGCAGCCTCGGCAGCTGGTGGCTTTCTTCGGGGCCAGACTCTGATAGAATTCTTTTTATTATTATTATTTTGTTTTAAACTGGAAAAGCCCCTGGAGCTACCGGCAGCCCACAATAAAACAAAATAATATTTTAGTCAAAATAGGCACAACGGTGCTTGCAGCCAACTTTCAAATTAGCATTTTGAGGGCAAATATGCAACCAATTTGAGATAATGAGGCCTGATTATTCAATCCAATGAATGTTAAATAGGGAGAAAGAGCTCAGGAGCCTTATCTCGCCTCCCTTCGATGTAGTTTATTTTATTTTTAATCGTTTCACATTTGAACTCTTCATTTGTTCTCAACTCCCCTTCACTGCCTCCCCCCCCCCGTAACCCTCTGGTAAACAGGCAGCCAACCCCTCTGCTCTGCTCCGGCACCTGCAGCTGGAAATTGCACCCACAGAGCACCCTGGCCAGAGGCAGAAATCTCCCTCCCCCCCCTCTCTCTCTCACACACACAGAGAGGCTCCTTTGCAACCGGAGTCCCCACAATGACTTTCCACTGGTGCCATTGTGACTTCCAGAGTTTCCAACAGGCAAGATTTTCCTTTCCCGTCATTTCCCCAACTTCTGCCAAACATTCATTTTTGGAAGCTCTTGTTCTTGTTCTGAATGTGTTGAAAAGAGGATTCCCTGAGTCCTTTTGCCCCCCCCTCCCCTTTCTCTCCTTCCTTTGTTCTCTTTTCTGTTCTGTATCATCATTTACTCTTTCCTTTGTTTTTGTCCTCCTTGTTTGTGGGGGGGGGCGCGTTTCTGTCCCCCAGAGGGTCACTCAGCTCCCTGGTCTTGGAGACCAGTCCTGGACTCTTGGCTTTCTTTTTTCAGGCTCTTCTTCCTTATTTCTGAGAAATCTCCCCTTTCATATTGGGGGGGGGACATATCAGAGAACAGCCCCGTGGACAATCCCTGCCAACTTCAGATTGTAGAGGGGGCAGAGTTGGTCCAAGGGAGCCCACAGGGAACCTCCCTAACCGTGCAGGGACCTGAGAGCCGGCCAGGCTCCCATTCCCTCCTAGCCCCATGGGGAAGCTTTTCATTTGGGGGGGGCATCATCCGTGCAGAGGCCCCTTTCTCTGGAGGAATGGCCCGCCTCCCTGCCCCTTCCCCTCTGGGGCATCTCCCCTTGCCTGGCTGGGGGCTGGACGGAGGTGCCCAAGGCCTCTTCTGGCTGCAGAGCCCAGGCTGGCAGCTGCTCCTTCCGGCCGAGTGACTCTCCAAAGGTTTCCTCTGGGCAGGTCCAGGATGCCTGCCCAGCGGGGCACTGACCATGGGGATGTGGGGGGGAGCCTTCCTGCCCGGCAGGTCCTGCCTCTCGCCCTGCGAAGGGAGCCGGGCATCGCCAGGCACTCCCTTGGGGAGGGAGCGGTTGGTATCGGGCCAGCCTCGTCGGAGAACGGAGAGCCCAGCGTCTTGGACCGCGAGGGGGGAGATTAGATGGGCAGGGTTGGGGAACTGGAGCCCGGGCCCGCCACTCTGCCCGGGGAGCCCCGCCCTGCCTGCAGCAAGACCCCCACCCACCCCACGAACTGCCCTGCCCTGCCCGGCTCTGCCCAGCCGATGCGGCGCCAGGCCCTCGGCGGAGAAGCAGCAGGGCGCCCGAGCGGGGCCACGTCCCGCCGGTTCTTGGCTAAAGCCCCACGGCCGAGCTCTTCCTGCCCGTCCCTCAGCCGGCCCGAGATGCCCATCGGCCCAT
This sequence comes from Thamnophis sirtalis, assembly GCF_051295495.1. Lineage (NCBI taxonomy): Eukaryota > Metazoa > Chordata > Lepidosauria > Squamata > Natricidae > Thamnophis > Thamnophis sirtalis. The sequence goes on from NW_028261390.1 coordinate 391,700, forward strand.
CGCTCAGAGCGGAGGCTTTCCGAAGACAGGAAGGGGCGCTCGGGCCAGGAGGCCCCACTCGGTGGCCGGCGGGGGAAGGAGACGCAGAGCTCCCGGCGGGGAAGGCGCAGGACTGGCACTGCCAAGTTGCTGCTTGGAATCCAGCGGCCCTTCTGGGAAGACGCAGCCTCAGGGGAAGCCCTGCCCACGGCCTGAGCAGGGTCCTCTCTGGGCTTGTGCTGGGCGGTGGGCTTGTCCTGGGGGGCTGCAGGGGCTCCTGGAAGCCCCCTCCCCAGTCTGGCAACAGGCAGGGAAGGCCTTCTGCAGACCTTGGGCCAGGAGGGGGCAGCTGCAGCCTCTGGGGGGGGGCTTGCTGGCCTTACTGGGGGTGGGAGAGAGACCCTTGCAGTCCCAGAGCTGGTTCTGCCTGGTGGGAGGGACGGCTTAGAGGACCCTGCCTTGTGGGTGGCTGCGGCAGGGGGTGGGGGTGGGGGCGGGGACCTGGCCCAGCAAGGAGCCCCTCCCCCTCCCTTCCAGCTAATCGTGGCTTCCCGAGTGGAACGGCTGCTGCCCTGGGCCTGGCGGGCGCAGAAAAGGCAGCAGGGAACATTAGGCCAAAACGGCCCCCGTCTGCGTGGCAGAGATGGGGCAGATAGGGCAGGTTCCTGGGGCCGAGCCAAGGGAATGAGCCCTGCCTGCCTTATCTGGCTCCCATCAGAGCCCAGCACCATTTTCCATGGAGCTGAGATCCTCAGATAAGAGGCGGGGGGGGGGGAGAAAGCCCCTGGCCACAGAGGGTCCGTCAGCTGAGCCGGGGGGGGGGGGAGATGCCCGGATGGCTAAGGCTGGCTTCTCAGTGACCTTGTCACCTGGGCTGCCCCCAGGACCCCGAGCCCCCTTGAAGGATTCTCCATGGAGCTCCGGGCGGGGGGGGGGAGGCTGTCCACAGTCCTCTTTCTCAGACGCCGCCAATGGGCGGCCCCTCCTCACTCGGATGTATCCAGGGAGGGGGCTCAGAAAGTTTGGAGACTCCTGGAAGCTGTGCCAGGAATACTCCTCCCCCCATAGGACACCTACCTGGGAAAGGAGCGGGTGGCAGGCAGGGTCTCTGGGCCAAGCCCACCAGGAGGGACCACGGAGGGCAATCCTGGGCCTCTGCCCTCTCTTGGGGAGGGGGAGAGGCTCCTTTCAGGGGCCTTCCCCACTACAGCCCCTGGCATGCCCGCAAAGAAGGGGAGGGGCAGGCCAGGCAGAGCCAGGGGGCTGAAGGAATGGCCCATCCCGGCTCCTCCGGCCCAAAGGGACACAGGGCCTGGTCTCCTTTCTACCTTCCCCTCCTGGACCTTCCCTTCCTTCCCTTCGGACGGTTTGTGGCCAGAGCCAAGCACTTCCGGCCTCTCTCTGGGGTTTGGCAGGGGAGGGAAACCCCTGGGGGCTCTGGAAAGGCTCCTACAGGGATGCCAAGGAAGAGGGATTCTTGGGGGGGGGGAAAGCTTGTGAGGCTTCACACACGCAGCAGTAACTCCGGACTGACCCCTGCAGCTTCTGGGTGGGGGGAGCTGAACCGGTGCTGTTGAAATCAACCCCCCCCCCCCGTTGTCCCTTCCCATGGAGTCCCCCGTGTGGAGGGCGAGGAGGCTCTGGAGCAGCCCTGGAGGCCTGAGGAAGGGCCAGGTGGCTTTAGCAGCTTCCTCTTCTTATGAGAAAAGACCCTGGAAAGGGGGGGATTGTGGCCGAGGGGAGGCTGAGGCTGGCCCTGAGACCAGGAACCAAAAGGAACTTAAAAATAGAACCATTCCTGAATAAAAACACCCGGAAAGAAGAATGCAGATTAATGGCTGCTCAGTGGCTGCAATTACCAGGAGATTTAATTGAGTGGCTCTTGACTGGAGCGAAGAGCCTCTGCATTTGGCAGCCCTGGAGAGGCTGGGGGGGGGCAGGGGGCTTATTAAGGTTAATAAGGGGGTGGGAGGAGGGGCCTCTGCCCCCCCCCCCAGTCCTTCCCTTTTCCCTCTCTGAGAGTTTTCTCCTCCTCTGGGGATGTGCCCCCCCCCCCGCAGCTTCAGCTGGCAGGGGGAGGTCTCTCCCTTCCCATCATCCACCACTAGGGGGCTTCAGTGCTCCTTGCTTGGAGGAGCCGGAGCCTGGCTGGGGGAACAGGCGGCTATCCACCAGGCAGAGAATCAGCATCTCTGAGTCTTCTTTGGGTGTCCGGAGGGGGGGGGGGCAGGCAGTGGCCCCTTCCGACGCTTGGCTCTCCTGTGGTTCTCGCAGGCGGCCCCGGGCCCCTCCCCCCCCAAACTGGGCTCTTGGGGTTGGAAGAGGACAAGGGCTCATTCGGCCCAGTTCAGGCTCAGAGCAGGATCCGGAAGGGAGCTGATTTAGGATCAGGCAAAAGACAGACGTGTCCAGCAAGCCACGGTTGGCTAAAGCTGGACTGGGCCTGTCTCTGAAGCCCCCCCCCACCCGTTGTCTCTCAAGCACCCCCCCCCCATGTGAAACCTCACTGAGGGCAAAATCATAGCGTTACCCTCAATTCTAGGCGTCTCTCCTGATGTTGTGCGGAGGCCCAAGGAGTGCGGAGTCCTCCCACCCCAAGGGCAGCCTAATGGCTGAGCGCCCTTCCGCCCTTCTGCAGACTGCAGTAGGGGGCACCAAGTCCATGGTGAGCGGGCAGCCGCCTGAGCCCTCGGTTGCCTCTGGGCCTTTAAATGCCAATTGGCCTTGGGTGGTAGGTGGGCATTTGAGTGGGCCTTTGGAAGTCCTTCCCCGGACAGAGGCCCCCTCCCCCTCCCGGCTGGGGTTTGTGCCATGAGTTGCCCAGGCTGGACTGAAGCTGCCCCTCTTTGAGCTACAGGCAGAGCACCAGCAATTGGGTGAGCAGAGGCCGAAGGAAGCCCTCGCTCCACCTCCTCATGGGAGGGGGGTGTCAGGTCAGCACATTCCCTGAGAGGGGTAGAAGTCCCTTAATGTGGCCCCCCCCACCCCATTGCCCTTTGGAGAGAAATCAGGGGCTCCCTACTCCCTGCTGCCCATCACCCCCCACCACTAGCTGCCCTGGGAGCCGCCTGGCCCACTTCATGCACTGGATCTCCTGTGCTGGCTTCCAAGGCAGCCCCCAACGGGCCAGCAGGCCTGCAAGAGGGGTGGGAGTATTTCCCTATGAACTGGCAGCGCGAATGGAAGCGATCTGGCTCTTTTCCAGGCTAAGGGTCTGCTGCCCCTGAGGACCCTGGGCATTTCAGGAGGCCCTTGGCAGGCTGGCCTGAGAAACTGCCCTGGCACCAGGGAGGGGCAAGGCCTCCTTCTGGCAGGGCCCCTCCTAGTCCTGCCCCTGGGCCAAGAGGGAGGAGTCAGGAGGAAAGAGACGGCTGCAAAAGCATCCTACGACCTTTTTTTTTGGTATTTTTTTTTATTTTTAGACAGACAAGACATAAACCATAAAACCATCTTTCATTACACACAAGGTGTTGATTGGTTACAAGGTTTTTGTGCATCCTTTCCATAGTCACCACTTGCAATTTATATGAAATCACACATTATCAAATCAAATGTTTATATACATTATTACTGTACCTTATTTGTTTGACTACCACTATTCCTTCATTTTCAACAAGCTATACTAAATATTGGGGTCATTTATATTATAACAATTCATTACATCATCTTCTATCCAATAATAATATATCTTTATGTTATATTCAATATCATTCTATTATTCTTGTATTGATAGCATTCTCTAGTATCTTTCATTTCCATGTTTTTTATCTAACCATTGATAAAATAAATCCCATGTCTTATAAAAATTTTTATCTTCTTGTTCTCTAATTTCAAATGTCAATTTATTCATTCCTGCACATTCCATTATTTTGTAAATAACTTCCGCCTGCGTTGGCATTTTCTCATTTTTCCAATTTTTTGCAAATACAATTCTAGCTGCCGTTAACACATTTACAATCAAATATTTCTGTTGTATGTTTCCAGTAAAATTCCCAATAAAAAGATTTCTGGTTTAGTCTATATGTTTTTGTATCATTTTTTCCAACCAGGCATGGATTTCAGTCCAATATCTTTTAGCTTTCATGCAAGTCCACCACATATGGTAATATGAACCCAGTATCTGATGACATTTCCAACACTTTTCCAATTTATTTTTGAACATTCTTGCTATTCTGCTGCAGAGAGAACATTCTGGAACAGGGTTTCTTGACCATGGCCACTGGAAGATGGATGGACTTCAACTCCCAGAATTCCCTGGCCAGCTTGCCCAGCTGCTCCCAAGGAGATGGATGTGGGCTGCCTCAGAGGAGCCACCAGCCCCATGGCCTGCGGACATTCTCCATCTGCCAGGCCACGGCTGTCCCGGAGGTGGGTTTCACAAGGCAGGTGGAACTTTCTTGGCTTTTGGAGAACTGAAGAAGCTTCTTAGATGAGAAGTGAAACATTTTCAAGGGGAAAAAGCCCAAGAAAGTCCAGTTTCCTTTTGAAAAGCACCTCTGGGGCAACAGCTCAATCAGCTCCTCTTTTTCAAAAGCTGACAGCTCACACCCCAATCTCTTACCTTTCGGGCCGTCAGCTGCAAATTGGTCTGTGTTCTCCTGTGCTCTGAAAACCTTTCAATTGTGGTGGTGGAGAAAATTATTAATAATTCTTTGGGCCTAACTAATAATTCAATGTCCACCTTTGGAACGAGCTCCCCGTGGAGATTGGAACGAGCTCCCCGTGGAGATTGGAACGAGCTCCCCGTGGAGATTCAGACCCTCTCCACCCTTCAGGCCTTCCGGACGGCCGTGAAGACCTGGCTGTCCCAGCAAGCCTGGGGTTGAGTTCCCCCCCCACTACTCGAATTTGCTGTGTCTGTTGTGCTTTTAAACTGTTTGTATTGTCTGATTGTCTTTGTCATACTTTTTTGTAATTTCCCCTCCCTTGGCTTTGTTCAGCCGCCCTGAGTCCCTTCGGGGAATAGGGCGGCCTACAAATTGAATAAAATCCAAATCCAAACCTTGAGCCCCGTCAGGATCGAACTGTCCGCAATCCAGCCCTTTAGCCACTGTGCCACCAGGGCTCCTCCATCTCTTGTTCCACTGATAGCCACTTCTCCATGTTCAGAAATTGGCCCCTGCTACAGCAGCGGATAGATGACCAGAAGGTTCCCAAAGGACATCGGGGAAACCCTCTGGCTCGGGAGGCCCCTTGGTGGGACCATTTCCCCCAGTTGAGCCATCTCCGACTGACCACGATGCCCCCAAAGCTCTCCAGGAAAGTCCTCCTCTTTCGGATCCCTGGCTTTATTCACAGCTGCTTGCCTGGGCCAGAGAGGGGGAGGGACAGGGCAACGGCCAGAGTGGCCCACCTGACATTTTTAGCCACTCGAGAAGAAGCTTAGGAGGAAGAAGCGGTCACACCACTGAGTGGTCAGTCTCGCTCAGGGAGGAAGACGGTTGTTCAGCTGGTGATCAGTCCAGATCCATGTTCTTCAACCTTGAGTGGACTTCAACTTCCAGAATTCCCAGACTGCATGTTGGCCAAGGAATTCTGGGAGTTGAAGTCCACACGTCAATGTTAAGTTGCCAAGGTTGAGAAATATTGGCTTCTTAGAGCAGTAAATAAGGAGGGATTGCCGGAGCTTCTGGTTCATGAGAGGTTCAGTCCTCCAGACTGTGGCCGTATCACCTCCCGACTTGCAGCTCTGGCCTGCTGCCACCAGGGCAACTCAGAGGATACAACTCCCCCCCCTTCACTCGGTCAATGTCATTGCTTTGACCCAGGACGAAACCCAGGATAGTGAACGCCCGGCTAGGCAGGGAATAGCAGAATCGTATTGGAGGCCCACCATTCCTGTCACGAGGGCTTCCTTGGCTAAATTGCTACCTGAAAGAAACGGGGACCCCAAGCGCTTCCCTCTGGTTGCAGCCTCTGCTGCGCTTGCAATAATCTAGATGACCCTTAGATGGCAGCAAAGAGCAAAGGAAAGGGGGATGGTGGGGAATCTGCCAGCCTTGCAGGGTAGTCCAACTACGAAGCACATTCAAAATATTTAGCCCTATACTTACTGCAAGGATGTGTGAATGGATTTCTTTCAAATCTGAAGGTACATCGCTCCCCCTGCCGCCCCCCCCCCGACGGAGGATCCCTTCTGAGACATTTGCCAGTCCTCCTGCGGGCTCAGCTCCCCCCCCCCCCCCGGTCTGTGGCTCTTCCTCCTGCTTCCCACCACAATGGGACCATCATTCCCACATCCCATTCCCAACAGATCGGATATAATTCCAGTCTTGCTGTCAAGGACAAGGTGGCGTATTTGAGGGGACATTTTCCCTTGGATTGTCCTCCCAGGCCTTGGGGGAGGCTCAGTGGCTTTGGCCCTTTGCTTTCCCCTTTGGTTCTTTGCTGGTCTCTTGCATTTTTCTTTTAATAAGACGGGATTCAGTTGTAAACTAAGCTGAGCCACGGGGGAGTCCGCTGGTAATACAAGCGTTCCCGCTTGGAAAAATACTCGATCCTCCCAGGGTCCGCCACCCCGGGGCCCACCTGGAGCTGACCCTTCAGTGCAGAGGCCCCCTCCCCTGCTCTGCACGTGCTCTGCTCTGCGCATGTTCGCGCTCCAGCCCCCCCCCCTGTTCTGGACTGGCGAGCCTGCCCTTGCCCCCCTCCCCTCGGTGGGGGGCAGCTGTCCGAGGGCTGCTCCGTTTGGATAGAAGCCGGCTGGGGCGTTGGGAGCGGCGTCTCTGGCCGGTCGGGAGGAGGAGGGCGGCTCCGGGACGCCGAATAGTCTAGGGCGCGATCAGCTCCCTCCGCACTCCAGCTGAGCACCCCGGGGGCCGGGCGCGGCTCTGCCTAGTCCCCCCCCCCCCGGCAGCCGTCCGGCCCAGCCTGCCCCGAAGTTGGGAGACGCAAAGCGGCGCGGAAGCCTCGGCCGCTCGGGAAGCTCTGCGCGGGACGCCCCCTCCTCTCCGGCCGGCCGGCGGCGGGGCGGAGCCAGGGCGCAAGGGCGGGGCCCTGCTGGCGCGGGGGGCGGGCCTACCGACTGCAACTGCAGCTGCAGCACCGCCGCGCCCGCCGCCCGCTTCGCCCGCGGGAGCCGGAGAAAGTTTGCCGCAGGAGCGTCCCCGCCGCCCCGCCGGGATGAGCCTGCCGCGGGCGGGCGAGGAGTCTCCGCCGCCGGCCTGGTTGCCGAGCCACGTGCAGGTGTGGGTGTTGCAGGCGCGGGGGCTTCGGGCCAAGGGGGGCCCGGGCGACGCCGCCTTCGTGGCGCTGCAGCTGGGCCGGCAGAAGCACCGCACCGCCGTGGCCGCGCAGAAGGGCGGCTGTCCGCGCTGGGCCGAGCAGTGCTCCTTGGAGCTGCCGCCGCCGCCGCCCGGCCCGCGCCCGGCCCCGCCGCCCGAGCCCGACCCGCAGCTGCTGCAGCTGGTGGTCTGGCAACGGGCGCTGGTGGGCCCCGACCGCTTCCTGGGCCGCGCCGCCGTCCCGCTGGCCGCGCTGCTGCAGGACGGCCGCAACCACCCCGACCGGTGAGTGGCGCGCGGGGCTCCGGGGCGCGTGCAGAGCGCGGCTCCCCCCCCCCGGTCCGCCGCTCAGCTCCCGAAACGCCGAGTCACTCCCGGGAGGCGGCCGGGGGAGGGGTCCGGGCGCCGCAGGGCGGGGGCGGTGGTGGGGAGAAGCATCGGGCGGAGGCGCCCCTCATCTTCCTCTTCTCCAGCCCACTGGAGGCACTTTGTCCATCCTTTGCGGGGGGGGGGGGCAGAGAAGGCCTCTCTCGACCCCTGGGGGGGCAACTGCTGGGGCTGCTGGATTTCTGGTCTGGACCTTTGGGTGGGGTTGAAAGTGCAGTTGGGCTGGAAGAAGGCTGGCCGGGCCCCCCACCACCAGGGGAACCTTGACCACAAGTCCATTTCCCCAGATGTTGGGCACACCTGGGGCAACGCTGGTTGTTTTGTCCCATCTGGAAGGCTGCCCACTCTGGCCTGTCCCACGGCCGCTGATACCCCATGGGGCAGCCGTGCTGGTGCCACAAGAGGCCCAGAAGCAGCTGGTTTGCAAAGGAGACCCCTCTCTGTGGGGCCTCTGCTGGCTGGCTGGGTTGGCCTTCCCCTTAACCCTGATTCCTGGCTGGTCCAGGCAGGGGAGGCTTAGAAACTGATGTGGCTGTGAGGGACCAGGGCTGCTGCATCCTTGCCTGGTCTCCCCACTCCACCAGCCTCTGGGGTGGCCATTGCAGGAGCCGTGCTCAGGTCTCTCAGAAAGACAGGTGCTCCTGCAACCCCCACCCACCCCTGGTAGAGATGGTGGTGAGTGGATTCCTTCCCATCTGGTCCATTTGGTGAAGCACAGATGGCTCCTCAATTCCCCCTTCCTGGTGACCCCCAGACTTAGAGTCCCCAGGCAGCATTGGTCAAGTTGGAAGCAAAGGCCGGTTGTGGGAAGACGGTACTAAAACCAGCTGGTTGGTTCTGCCACATAAGTCTGGTTTCCGTTACACTCTGCAGGTGTCCAGTTGGGGCCTCTTGGGAGGGGGCCGTGCCCCTTGGGAGGCCAGTGTGGGAGGGCCGTCTTGTGGGGTGCCTCTTCCCGTCCGGAGTCCAGGGGAGGGTTGGGCAGTTGACCAGGCCCTGCTGGAGGACGGTGGGCGCTCGCTGGGAGGACCTGCCTTTCTGTCCACGCCCAGCAGCACTGTTGACCTGGCCTTGCTGGAGGCCTCTGTTGTTACCACCAGGGAGCCCACCAGCTGCCCCCGGGGTGTGTCGGATGCTGACTTTGGCCCAGGTTGTGTTTTTGTTCTGTGTTTTTGAACACCTAGATTGTCGGGCCACTTGTTGCCTTGAATGTTTCGCATTGAGTGGAAAGGAAGGGCAATATTGCCCAGAAGGGAACGTTGCAGGGAAGGCTGAGCGGGTGGCTGGGCTGCTGCTGGCACTGCCAGGGCTTCCTTCCTGCCCGGGGTGCAGAACATCAATTGGGGTGACACCTTGCCTTGTCTCCCTGGCCCCCCTCCCCTTCGTCCCCTTGGGTGCCCCCTGGCCCAGAATCTCCCCCTGCCCCCTGCTTCAGTGCAGGCCAGTTTCATCACAGGCCATTGTTCCAAATGTCACACAATTGTGTGAACTCGGGGCTGTTCGCTTGAGATAAGGCTGCCCGTTTGTTCTCCAGCCACCTCTGGGCCCAGCTGGGCCTCCCTGGCACAATCTGCCTGCAGCCATGGCCAGAGCCCGTCTGTGCCTGCGGGAGCCTCAGGATGCAGCACCTCCTGCTGTCTGTGGATGGGCCTGAGGGCGTCTCCCCCCCTGGCCCCCCATTTTCAGGCATTGTGGGATGAATCTATCAGAAATTAAGAAGCAGCCAAAGCTGCGTTGGAAGGGCAGGGTGGGATAATTTCAAGGAGGTAAATGTAGCTGAGCACTAGGCCTGACTTCCCAAGAGGAGCGCTGGGGGGGGGGGAACGGAGCCCCCAAAGAAAGTTGGGCAGATCAGAAGAAAACTGGCTGCTCCTTGTTGCCAGTTGGTGGATCTCACCTGATGGACTTCTGGGCATCGCAATTCACAGGCGTCAAGACTGAAATGAAAGGGGGCTGCGAGGGGGGGGGGTGCTGGGCCCCAAGAGGAAGGATGGCAACCGCTGGGCCTGGGCAAGGGAAGGCTCCTCCTGCAGAAAGTGGGGGCTTCGGCCGTGGAGCCACAGAACAGGGGCACAGAAGACGTGGTCCTGGTGGAAAGAGCCAACGTGGCTCTTGAGGGTGGGCCTTCCTCGTATTTTGGGGCCTGAAGAGGCTGCTGGGAAGAAGCTTCAGCCTGGTGATCAAGAAGAGCATTTGCAGCTCAGAGCTGGAACGGAGGGGTCGACCACACTCAGCCTCCAGGACCCTCCCAAACCTCAGAGCTTTTGGCCCGTCGTTCGAGCAGAATGTGTCCTCCCCAACTCAGAGAAGCCACCTGCTCCTTTCGGGGTGTGGAAGGAGGCCGCCTGACAGCCGGTCGGTTTCAGGGCCTGTGTGGCTTCCGGGCAAGATGGTGCAATTTCCCCTTCCCTCGCCAGCTGTTGCCCAGCATGGACAGCTGCGAGCTGAACCCGGTGCAGAGGGCTTCGGGTGCTGCAAGGCTGCAGGAGCTGCGGGTGGAAAGTTTCCTGGCTGTGTTGAAATCTAGCCCTGCTTACGGCTCTTTGGCCAGTGCAGGATTGGGGACGGCCACTGTCCACAACGCGGGAGAGCCTCTGCCATCAGCGGACACCAGCCTTCCCTTCCGTTAGTTGGGAGGGTTGGAAATCCCAGGCCACCTTTTCTGGAGAAGCCGGGGGGGGGGGGGAAATAAAAGTACGGTTGGCTGGCTGGCCTAAGCCAGAATTCCTGTATGGCTGCCATCCTGCCTGGGAATGCCAGGAATTCACCTAAAACCAGAGAAGGGGAAGTCTCTTCTTTTTTCTTTTTATTGAAAATTTTGGAAAAAAAACTTTCACGAATATTTACCTCTCTCCCCCTCCCCACCCAAACCCCAGCCCCCCCCCAACCTCCCCCCCCCCGGCTTCCCAGAACCAATACAGGGTTACAGCAATAGGTGGAGGGATGCTCATAATCTTATTCCTTGGCTTGTCTCTCCCCCCCTTCCCTGAAAGGGGCATCTCTGGCGGGTGGCAGGCAGAGAAGGAGAAGAGACGCAGGACTGCCTCCCCCCCCCCCTTGGCTTTTCCAGCCATCCTTCCTTCAGAAAGACTCTGTACTGAGTGGGGGGAGATTTTATATCTTGTGGCTCGAGACTTTGGAACCATCAGGCACAAATCGCCGGGTGTTGTGGTCAGAGCCTGGAAGGGCCTTTGGGGTGGGGGTGGGGGGGCAGCCTGGTTGCCCTTTGGACCTCTGCTTGTTATAGAGATTGAGGCTTAACTCCAGAACTCGGCTGCCCGGGCTGCCCGGCCCACAAGCAGCACAGCGAAGGCGGGTGGCAGGCCTCCGCTCTGGGTAAGCAGCTGCTGGTGTCTTGGTCGCCTCCGTGTCTTCTGGGGTGACCGAAGTGGCCGAAGGAGTCCGGTGGCCGAGTGGAAGAGCTGGCGTGGGGCTTTCCTGCAGAAAGTAACAGAGGCACTCTTGGGAGCTCTGCTGCCGACTTGGGCGAAGAAACTGCTCCCTCCGAGGCCGCAGGGATCATGGCCAGGAGACCCAGACTCACGGGAAGGCTCCAGGAGCAGCTGGTGGGAAACAGAAACAGCCGGATTTCGACCTGCAGGTCTGGCCAGGAGGAGCCCAGATGAGCAGAGATTATTATCTCCAAGATCAACATCAGACCTACAGCCAAGTAAGTCATCATCCCACCAAGGAACTGCCGAACCGGCCCAACCGAAGAGCGTCCGAGCCACCCCCAGCAGCACTCGGAGGGCAGCCACTGGAATGTAAACTCAGAGCAACCCCGGCTTCTTACGAGCACTGATGATGTTGCCTAGTTGGGTCATTAAATGTCTGCAAGAAAACAACCAAACTCGGAGGGCACAAGGACTCTTCAGCCCCTCCTTTGCCAGCATTAGGACAGACGACTGCCGTGCCTTTCGTATGGGGCTTCCTTTGAAGACTCTCAGCAGCCTCTCCGGTGGTGGTGGTGGTGGGGCTAGAACCGCCCCACACATGTAACACGGGTGATGCCAACTGGGTCTTTGGAAAGGTTCTGAGCTGCTCATTTTGCCCCCAAAAGTAGAAACTCCCTCCCAGGTACAGCCCCCCCCCCCTCCCGGTCTGGCTTTCCATCCAGGGCGCCCTCCCCAGAAAAGAGTTGGGGGCTTCCTCGCCTGACCCTCGGGAAAGAAAGCGGAGCTTCCAGAAGGGCTTTGTGGAGTCTTTCAAGAGGTCGCTGGAGTTGAGACTCCAATGAAGCATTTATAGACGGGGTTTTTGCTGCTGTTTTGCTGAAGTTTGTCTTCATTTATTGACTTGGGTTTTGCAAAGTCCCTGGGAGACGCGTTGGAGCGTGGTGGCCGGTGCATATGGGGAGTGGGTGGGGGTTTGCTCTGTGGCAGCTGAGGAGTAACAGAGAAGAGGGCTGGCTCAAACTAAACCTTGGGGCAGGGGCTTCCCCTGAGGGGGGTCTGGGAATCCCAGAATGACTCCTGTCCAAAGGTGGTGATGCAGAAGTGCTGCTGCCCTCTGAGAGTAGAAGGACTTGCTTTCATGCCCACAGCGCCCACTGCGTGCCCGGCTGGTTCCCACTGGCAAGAGTAGAAAATCCTGAGCTGGAAGGGAGCCCTCTGCTGCCCGCTCTCCTAGGCACCTCTGGGCAAAGCCTCCAAGGCAGGCAGCACCCTTGGATGCCCGGGAGAAGAGGAGTTCAGGTTGGACCCCCAGAGGGAACGGGGGTCTCTACGGACCCTGGGGCAGCCCCTCCCCCCACATCTGCTTTGCTCGTCTGCCTCCTGCAGCAGGGCCCATCACTCACCTGCTTGGCACAGTAGCCTATTGGGGATTTGCAGACCTGTGAGAAGCTGTGGGCCCTTGGCAGCCCTGCCCGGCCGCAGCCTCTTCAGCTGAGCCCCTTATGGGCTGTCAGTGGGGGGGGGTTGCTTTTCAAGGGCTGAGCCAGCAGGCCCATTCCTGGAAGCTGGAGATTGCAGACGGGTCCTTTGCCATTCCAGACCCAGAGCTGTGGGGGCCCTTGACTGGTCCCCAGCCTTTCTCTGGGGCCCTTTTGTGCAGAGCCCCGAAGCCGAAGTCCTGGTGCTGCCAGCCAGCCAGATGTTCTAGCAAGCAGAGGAGCAGTGAATCCGTGCCAGGGTGGCTCTGCCTGGTCTTCGGAGAACAGCCCCTCCGAAGCGTTTGCAACCAGCCCCAGGCTGGCCCCGTTGCTGTGGGTTGCTTTCCTCCTTCTCTGTGGGCCGGGCATTTTGGAAAGAGTGTGCGTTGACAGGGCTCCAGTGAGTCATGTGCTCCAAAGTGCTTCCCCACCTTCCCCGGGGCTTCTCCAAATAAACATTTCTCTGGAAATGGGGGAAACGGGGCTCTATTGTCAAGTGCGGATAGGAGGCCTGCAGGCTGCCTGGGAGGAAAAACCCCTTGGCCTTGGGGCTGCAGAAGGGAAGGGGCCTCCCTCCCTCCCTCTCAGCTCAGCCTTCTGGAGAGCTTTCCCCATTTCTGCTGCCTCAGAAAACATGAGGCAGAAGAGCAAGCAACACTTTATGCAAAGAGAGAGTCTACGGAAGCAGCTTTCAAGGGCGACCTCTGGGGTTGCCTTTGAAGGGCATCCGGGACCTTCAACTGGCGCAGAACTCGGCTGCGGTGGGGCTTAATGGTGTCTCTTCAAGGCGTGGGACACTGCGCCAGCGGCTTTGGCCCCCAGTCTGCTTCCCACTGATTGCCAGCTGTGAAGCCCTTCATGATTTGGGGCTGGGGTCTCTCCCCAGGCGTTTCTGCCCATCCCACCCGGTCTGCCTGGGTCCCGTCGCCAGAGATTGCTGGTTGCTGGGCCTGGGAGATGGGCCTTTCCTGCTCTAGTGCCCATCCTCTGGCAGAGTCTGGTGGTGAGGGTGGCCCCGACCCTCCTGCTGGACTTATCCTGATGCCCCAAAGACCTGGCTCTGGGCCTGGGGCCCTGCATGTGCGGAGGGGGCCTGTGGTAGAGACTGCTACGTTTTCCTTGGCTGCTGCTTTGCATTTCGGTCCCTGTAGCTGTGATCGTAACGGCGTTTGCTGATCTCGTGTGATTTTAAAGACGGTTCACTTCCCAGATTCCCAGGTGGGCCGGTGGGCCCTTCCAGCTCTGCCTTCGGTGGTTCTGGGAGCTTCTCTGCCAACCGTCTTGCCTGGCAAAGGCCGGGCGGGTGCTTTGCATGAGGGGGAAGAGCCGAGGGGGAGGCCGACTTCGTCTGAAAGCCTCCTTCACCAGGATAGCAACAGGAAAGGACCTGGCTGCCCCCTTCCACCCTTCCTTTGCTAAGCTGGGGGGGGGGTCATTTACCGACCAGGATACATTTTGTCTTGGGGGTTTCCTATCACCTTGTGGAAAGAATTGCTTGCTCAGCACTTTTTCTGGCTGAGGGATTCTGGGAGCTGAAGTCCAGAGGTCACGAAGGGGCCATTGCCCACCCGTAGGGGGGGAGGGAGAAGGGAGACCTCCAGGAACAGCCCTTAGCAGGAATGTGGGCGGAGGCACTGAAAAGACCCTCCTTCTTTTGGGGGCTCTCTGAAGGGGAGGAGAAATGGACTTTCAGACTTCAGCCTTACGAGCTGCTTTATTGTAAGATGATATTAACAGGGTCTTGCAAGTCTGAAAGTCCATTTCTCTCCCCCTCCCCGGTTCTCTTTGCTGCTCAAGAAACAGGGGGGGTCCCTCCTGAGCCTCTGGCCCCGCCCCCATTCCTGCTGTTGCCCAAAGGGCCGTTCCAGGAGACCATTGCAGGATTGCATCCAGTTCCTCGGCATCTGCTTCTCTGGCATAGAGGGGCCGTTGTATGACAATTGGCATGTGGGCGACGGTGGGACCAAGTAGGGTCTCTGCTGTCTCACAGAGGGACGTGTGGGGGTGGGGGGCACAGAGCTTAGCTAGAGCAGACCCTTTGCACATTTTCATTGGGGGGAGTGTGGTAGGTTGCAGCCAGGCAGGTACGGTCATCCAGGTGTGTGTGGAGGGGGCAGCTGCTGGCTTTTCTCAGTGGAAAGGAGAAAGACCCCCGCCCTGGGGGGAGCCCTGCTGACATGGGGCAAAGGCTTTTCAGCGCAGCCCAGGAGGAATTGGCTGGGCTGTTTATGGGGGTGGGATGTGCCAAAGAAAAGCCCGGGAGAGGGTGGCAGAGAGCAGGGATCTCTGGGGACTCCCTAACCAGGTGCCCCAGGAATTGCAGCTTCCAGAGGTTCCTGCCAAGGGGCTGGACAGCATTGTGGGCCTGGTGGCTGCTTTGGGGAAGGGCAGCTGGGAGGGAGGCATCACCTGCCCCTCATGGGGTCTCTGGGTTGATTCCCTCCCTCCTGTCCCCCCCCCCCCAGGTGGTACAAGCTCCACTCGAAGCCGGGGAAGAAGGAGAAGGACCGGGGTGAGATCCAGCTGAGCCTGCAGTTCACGCGCCACAGCCTGACGGCCAGCATGTTCGATCTGTCGGCCAAGGAGAAGCCGCGCTCGCCCTTCCGGCGGCTGAGGGACAAGATGAAGGGAAAGCACAGCTACGACCTGGACTCCTCCTCCGCCATCGTGCCCAGCAGCACCGGAGCCCTGGACGACGACTTCCGCCCGGGGCCCCCCAAGGACAAGGCCAGGGGCAGCTTCTTCTTCAAGGGCCAGCTGCGCCGCTCCTCCCTCACCCGCTCCAGCACCTCCCTGGGCTCCGGCAGCACCCTCTCCTCCGCCAGCAGCCTGGGGGCCCTGGGTAGCACCGAGGGGGGGGCGCCCTCACCCAGCCGGCACAGCAGCTTCTCCACCGACCCTGCCGGTAAGTAAGCCGGAGGGGGGAACCAGGACGGCCAGGGAGGGAGCTATGCCAAGTGGCCTTAGGAAAGACCCCTCCCCCTGGCCCTAGGAATATCCTAGGAATATCCCCCTGGGCCTCCCCTGCCCCCCCCCCAGATGCTGCTCCTCCTTTTGCTCTCCTGAGTCAGAGAACGGAGTTCCTGCTCTTGCCCCCCCCCCACTGGGAAGGATTGAATGGCTGCCCAGTTGCAGCAACATCTGTCAGGTGGCCCCCCCTCTGGGTCTCAGGGAAGGAGTGGGCTTTGCCTCTGGGGGCTTTTTGGGAGGCCTGGGCATCAGAGAAGTCCATGGACCCTCTGGAGCAGGTCCCCCCCCCAAAAAGAGGCATGGCATTGGGAGGGAGACCCCTCCCCTTTCTAGTATTAAGGGTCTGATGGTCATTTGACAACCCAGCCAACTTTTAAAGTGAGTCCATTATTCTGTTTTGGGGGAAAGAACCGGAATAAGTCTGGTAGCACTTTTTCCACCTTCAGTTTTCATTAGAGGCATCAGGGTCACAAAACCTGATTTTCAATGAAACGTGTGAGTTGGAAAAGGCTGTGCTTAAAGCCATGGGGCTGCCCCTCTCTTGTGCCTCTGTGGGGCAGAGCAGCTGGGAGGCTGACCATGCCTGTCTTTCTCTCCCTCCCTCCCTCCCTCCCTCCCAGGGAGAGACTTTCTGCCCTCCCCCCAGCTGACCCACAAGAGGGCCTTCAGTGATGAGGTGGGCCAGATCAACCTGTTGCCAGAAGCTCTGCAGGGCCTGAAGACCCCAAAGGACCCCCCCTCCGGGTCCTCGCTCTGCATCAACGGGAGCCACATTTACTGCGAAGAGCCCTCCTCCAAGCCCTCCTTCCTCTCGCTGGCCCCCTTCCCTCCTGCCCAGAGTGAGCCTGGCAAGCAGGAGAGGGGCTCGGGGGCCGCACCGCCTGCTGCCCAACCGGAACTCCCACCCTGGACTGCCAGCGATTCCCAGAAAGGACCCCCGAAAGACCTCCCCCGCTTCATCCCCTCGCCCCCCATTTTGGCGGCGCAGGAAGAAGACAAGCTCTCGGTGAAGACCATCACCCTGAACAAGCAGCGGGTGCGAGCCAGGCGGGAGGAGGGGCTGCAGGCCGAGAGCAAGCCCGTTCCCATGGCCGCCCCCCTGGCTTTCCCCTCGGAGGTCCGGAGGGTGAGGCCCCAGGATGAGATGGACCAACGTGGGAGCCTCAGGGGCCACGGCCAGAGCCCCGAGCCCCATCTGGAGGCCCCGTCTGGAGAGAGAGAGGAGCCCCAGGGCAGCAGCCGGATCAGTCCGAGAGACCCCAGAGAGCCGGCTCGAAGGCCCAGGTGAGCCTGCATCTGTGGGGCTGAGCCATGGGGTGGGGGTGGGAGGGGGTCCGACTGTTTGCCCAAGGAAAGGCCAGAGTGCCAGGGAGGGCAGGGGTTGGAAGTGGCGCTTCTGGGCTCCAGAGCCTCTGCTCCTGGGCCATTGGCTCCAGCCAGCCCTCTTGCTGACCCTGTGCACCTGGGAGAGAGGCTGGCATGCCTGGAGGGGCAGCTGTCTCGGGGCGGGGGGGAAGAGCCTGGGGTGGCTGCCTGAGTTTGGGGGTTTTCCCAATCTTCCTGGTGCCAGGGCTGCCTGGGGAGTGCCCAGTTGGCATTCCAGCTGCCGGGGAGGGAAGGAAGGCCCAGGAGGTGGGAGATGAACCAGGGAGGCACTTGGAGCAAGGCAGCTGTTTCAGGCCCTCCCTGAGGGGGAGCTGGGCCCATGCGGACGTTGCCTCGGCCCAGACTCAGCTGCCCCCGTCTGTGGGAACCGTGATTGTAACGGGGTCTGCGCTGTCTTTAGGGTTGGGGGACATTTGAGTCGGGGGCTCTTTTGAATTTGAACGGGGGGGGGCAGTAAAAGGAAATGCTGGAAGAAGAAGGGGGGGTCCTGGGATCCATCTTGCTGAGCACATGTAGAGTGGGGGGGGGGGGACTCAGATGAAAAGCACCTGAAGTCCATTTTTTTAATAAGTTTTTTTTTTTCAAAACAAACACAACACATAAAATCTTCTTTCTTTACATACGGTAGAAAGTGCATCAGTTGGTTACAAAAGGCTTTCGTGCATCTCTTCCACAGTCATCAAGCATAATTCATATTAGCTCAAGTATTTTAACTCAGATATTTATACATGTTACCATCATCATACCTCCATTTTCATTTGACTATAGTTGTTTATATTTCATTATAAAATATACCAAGATTTAATACATAACCACATACTGGCATTTCATTTACTATTTCCAAAATCCTCCAATAACACTAAATCCTTATATCCTATTCTAGCTAAATATCCATAATATTTAATAACAAGGTTTTCTATCCTTCTTTTCAAATCATTGTTTATAATTTACATCTCATTTCCTTATATTGTACGCAGTGTTATAATGTTGGAATGTTACCACTTATTTTTTGTATCTCTTTGTATTTCAAGTTTTAAAAAAAGGTCCGATTCTTAAATGAGTTAGAAAACCCCCCACAGTAATGAAAGAGGAAAGTTTTAGTCCATATATAATATAATTATATTATAGTCAAATTAAAAAAAATAGAAGAACGAAATTTAATCCGTTCATTTTAAAAGGCTTGCATAAATTCCATCCGTAAAAATAGCATTTAAAAAGTAAGATAACCCACTGTTCAAAACCAGTCCAAATTTAATTCCACCGCTTATTTCTTCTGTTCTCCAATTTAAATTAGTTTTAAGTTTTTTTTATAGGCAGTCACTTTTAAAACAGTAAAAATTCCTCACCAGCTGAAAACACTTTCTCTTTCCGTATCCTTCCATTTTGGAGCTGCCATGATCTCATCAGCTGTTTGGCTGGATTTTTTGTCACCGGCTTGAAGAGCTGCTCTTGGATCAATCAGAGACTTTGCGATGTCCCTGTGATCAGCAAGATGTATTCTTCCTGTTCACCATCTCTACGGGACAGTTTAGGTCCGTTTGGACCACCCAGAGACAAAAGTGTCGACTGTGATCTCGGAGCATTGAGATCGCACGCTGTGTCATCACAACTTTGGCTCCTCCCCTCCTGAAGTCCATTTTTTGTTGCACCGGTCAGGCTCACGACGAACAGAACAGATTCCCAGTTCAGCCAGTCACTCTGGATTGCCCCCTGCACAGTTGTAATGGCTTTCAAGTAGGAGAAGCAGCAGTGCTGCCGTCCCCCTCCTCCCTCGCCTGCTTCCTGGGCCCCTGAGTTCCCTCCGGGAGGCCCCTCTGCAATGAAGAGTCCATTTTACCGAAGGACCACTTCCACCTCTCTCTGGAAATGGCAGCCACTGAAATGGGGGTGGGGTAATTTCCGGGGCCCTCGGGAGCCCCTGGAGCTGCTCCCAAAGGTCACTTTGGGAAAACGTGATTAAAACGGAGGAGTTGGCATCTCAGGCTGGAAGGAGCCTCTGTGCAGCTCTGCCCACCCCCACCCCGCTTTGGGCTTTGCAGGGTCTGACGTGGGGCTGCCTTGGGGTGTTACTGGGGGCAGTGAAAGGGCCTGTGTGTCCCAGGGACCCCTGGCGCAGCTTTGGGGAGAGGGCCCACGCAGAGGGCTCCCTCATTCCAACATCTTCCTTGCTGAGTTGCATAGATGGTGGTGGAGGCTAACGACCATCCCCCTGAGCAAGGACACCAGGGGGGCCATCCACCTTCACGTCAGAGTGATACTGGGGTGACCCCAGGCCCTGGTCAGGCGGCCCCCAAGAAGCTCCTGGAGGAAAGCTGAGGTCCAGTGGGGGAGGAGGAGGAACAGCTTTGGGGCCTCCGGGGGGACTGGGGTGAGGTGGGACGGGAGGAGTCCAGGTACCTCTGAGGTGCCCAGAGGCAAAAGGGCAAAAGACCCCCAGGGGCGAGATGGGAGGGGGAGGGGGGCCAAGGCGGAAGGCATTCAGAGCAGCCATGAAGACGGAGGCCGGAGGCTGATATTCTGGGCATCTGCCGTGGGCGACTTCACATTACCTCTGAAGAGCAACAGGTCCTCTCTTGCGGTCAAGAAAAGAAGAAGAAACGGAGGAGCCGTCATTGGCAAAAGGGGGATGAAGCAGTGACCTTGATTCAGAGCCCACCGACTCCTACAGGTTGTCCGTGACTTACAACTGTATTGGAGCCTCCCCATTAGGGTCATAAGTTGTGATGGTCATAAAACAGGTCACTCACGTGTCTGACCTGATTTTACAATTTTTTTTGCAGTGGTCATTAAGCAAACACCATGGCCATTAAGTGAACCAGTTGTTCACCGTAATCTGTTTTTGCTGAAAAACAATGCTGGTTTTTGGCAGAAACGTGGTAAAATGCAGCCAGGTGGCCATGGGGCAGTGCAGATGGTTGTAAATGCGGATCAACTGATGAGCGCCCGAAATTTGGCTATGTGACCGTGGGGCCTTTGGATCTTTGGAACTGGGGGCTAAGCATCCCCAGTGTGATCTATTCCAACTTTGAATGGTTGCTTGGTTCCCGGGTAGATCCGAGTCGCTAGATCAGTGGGTCCCCATCTTTTTTTGGCCAAGCCCCACCTAAGCATGTCTAAAATCCCGATGCCCCCCTCCCCTCCCCCCCCCCATGACGCACAATTCCTACTTTACTCAAAAAGTGAAGTCTACTCACGCGGAGGAAGCCTAAGAGGCCTCTTTTATTTGGTTTAAACAAGATTCAAATTGCCCCCATTAAAAGTCAACTCCCCCCCCCCCCGTGGGGCATGGGCCCCACATTGGGAACCCCTGCTCTAGATTGAGCCCCCAGAGTGGAAGGGAGTAAACGGGTCCGAGCAGTTTCCATCAAAAAGAGGCGTTCTAGGAGACTGGAGCGCTACACTTGGAAGCGAACCAACATCTGGAAGGAGGAGGAGGAGAGGAAGAGGATGATTTGGCTCCCCCGGAGGCCGGGCAGGGAAGATCAGACATTCTGGCCGGGCGAGCAGAAAGCAGGAGAGCCGGTGCCCAAGACAAAGGATCGGGCTGGCCAGGAGGGTTTGACCTCAGCCGTACTCCGTATGAGAATCAGGCGGTAGGGCTAAAAATAGATGCCATGGGTGAGTAGCCAGAATGATGTCATGGAGCAGAAATACTCCAAAAACGCTGCTAGGCAAACAAGGTGGGAAGACGGTCGGCTGACAGGTTGAAAAACAGAAGGAAGCAAAAGAGACCAGAGAGGAGAAATTGCGCTGCACAGACGGGAAGGAGGAGGCTGGAAGGGCAGCTCCAGCGGAACCTCAAGGACAGGATTTTGATTCCAGAAGATCTGAGGAGTCGAGAGAGCCTTTTCTATTTTTTTTTTTTGTAGTAAGATTTTATTGGTAAAACGAAAATACAACATCCATACCTTGTAAAAAACAATACAACTACATTTCGAGATATTCCCATACTATCAAATCATTATAAACATCAAAGGTTAGGTATCTTATTCCTTCCCTCCCTCTTCTCTTCCCTCATTTCTTCTTTTCCATACCCTTTTCTTCCCTCCCCCCCTTACTTCCTTCTCCCCTGCCTTCCCTCCTTTCTTTTCTCCTTTCCTCCTTTCCTCCTTTCCCTCCCTCGATCCCCCCCTCCTTCACACATACCTTCCCTCCTTCCCTTCCTCTTTCCCTCCTCCTTTCTTTTCTCTTAACCTCCCTCCTTTCCTCCCTCCTTCCTTCCTTCCTTTCAACACTCCTCTCTTTCTTTCCCTCCCTCTTTCCCTCTTTACTACCCTCTCCTCTTCCCTCCCTCCTTCCTCCCCCAGTTTCTTCTCTTTCTTCTCTCCTTCTTTCTTCCCACCTTCTTTCCCTTCTCTTCTTTCTCTTCCTCCTCTTTATCCTTCCCCCCTTCTTCTGCCTTTCCTGTTCCTCTCCTTTCTCCTCTCCATCCTGACTTCCCTACTGTCCTCCTTCCCTCCCCTCTAACCTTTGTTACATTTACATATTTTCCTCTGCTGAGGACAACCTGGTCGAGAGAGCCTTTTCTGCAAAGACGGACCAAAAAGAGCAGCAAAGGAAGACCATTTTGAGGAAGGGGGAGGGGGAAATCCCAAATGAAAGATGTGTATGAAGGTTTACTCATCTATTAAATATCTTTGTTGCCGGTCTCACTAATTCAGCCACAGATTTTATCTGCTGAACTGGAGCCAGAAGTGACGTTAAGTGGGCTTAGGAAATATTTCCTAAAAACTCGGCTGGAGCCGTTGCTGAAACAGCAGCTGAGCTGCTTTTAAGTCTCTCTCTGCAAGATGACGCAGTTGAAACGCTGCTTGCAATTTGCAGTCGGGTATCAAAACACAGCAATGGCCCAGAAAGATAGCAATAGCAATAGCAGTTAGACTTATATACCGCTTCATAGGGCGTTCAGCCCTCTCTAAGCGGTTTACAGAGTCAGCATATTGCCCCCAACAACAATCCGGGTCCTCATTTCACCCACCTCGGAAGGATGGAAGGCTGAGTCAACCTTGAGCCGGTGAGATTTGAACCGCCGAACTGCAGCTAACAGTCAGCTGAAGTGGCTGCAGTACAGCACTTTAACCACTGCGCCACCTTGGCTCTGATGATGCCCCTCATGTGCTCACAGTTGCTCCAGATGTGCCTTTGGAGGAGACAAACCCCCCCACACTGATTACCTAACTCTGGGGCGGGTGGGTGGGATAGTAGAAAAAATAAAAGGGGCCCAGGGTTATGTGATTGCACAAAGCCTTTTAGCTGTAGATCACAACTTGGGGGTAGTTGTTAAAAAGGGAGCAGAAGAGGGTAGCTCAACCAGCGTGCCCATTGAAGAACACTTATAATGGCCAGGAAAGCCGCCATTTGATTGGGAGACGGCACAAGTAAGCGGCTCGGAATTGTGGAAGGATTAAGGCCAAGACTGTAGGACAGTGTTTCTCAACCTTGGCAACTTGAAGATGTCTGGACTTGAAGTCCCAGAATTCCCCAGCCAGCATTCGCTGGCTGGGGAATTCTGGGACTTGAAGTCCAGACATCTTCAAGTTGCCAAGGTTGAGAAACACTGTCCTAGACACTCAATTGTTCATACGTGAATGCTGGCTGGGGAATTCTGGGACTTGAAGTCCAGACATCTTCAAGTTGCCAAGGTTGAGAAACACTGCTGTAGGAGAAGGACTGGCAGAGCCGGGGAGGAGTGAAAAGGGGAAGCAGCCTAGAATTGGTATGTAGCCACACATGAAATAACTCCAGCCTCCCTTACATTGACCCTTGTCCGACTCCAAGCGGCTGCTGGTGGCCATGGCTGGAGAAGATTCCTGTGGCTTTTGGCACGTAACTCGGTTGAGTTGGGCCTTCGTGTGTAGGTCAGGTTCCTTGCGCCTGACCAAGGATCGCGATAGGCCGATTCCTGGAGCTTCCTGTTCCTTGGCTCTTCCACAGAGTCAGAAGTGAGTTTGTGGAGAAGCAGAAGCCAAGACAAACCGCAGGCTGTCTTGGTGGTGGAGGAGGAGGAGGAGGAGGGGGCTCCTGCTTGCCCTTCCCTGGCTCCAGGAGTCTTTGACCTGAGCCCCCTGCCTTCTTGGGTGGCTGGGCAGCTGTGCGGAGGGCAAATCAGGGCCGGCTGTCCAGGCACCAGATGCTGCTCCAGGGAGGGAGAGATCAGCTGGCCTGGCAGGAGCCTTGGCAATAGGTTCTCCCCACCAGCCTTCTGCCTGTCCAGGGGATGGGGAGATGGGGGAATTCTCTGCTGCCAAAGGGGTTCATGCCCTGGAAGGGCAGGCAGCCTTTGCAAGGGGCTGGCACTGCCCAGGCGACCTTTCTGACTCCCTGAGCTTGTGGGAATCACTGGGGCAAAGAGCCCAATTCCCCAAACCTCTGTTAGGAACAGAATAAAAACTTGAAACTGTAAAATGAAAAACTGGAGGATGTTGGGAGGGGGGCCACGGGGGGGGGCTTGCCTTGGGGGCTTGAAGGGGGAATGGAGGTAGCCCCCCTGAATCCCTACACAGCCCCCCTCCCCCAATAAAGAATGCAGCATTACTTTTGAGGCAGGAAAAGAGGGGCTCTGCGGAGGGGGGAGGGAATTCAAAGCCATCCTGGGGGGGGGGAAGTCCCAGGGCTCTCCCTTCTGTGGGGAGGGGGCGCAGTCAAGGAGGCTGGGGGCAAGTCCCAATGGAAAGACTGCTGGGGGGGCAGGCTGGGAGGGACTCCGTAGGCCAGACCCCAGTGGTTGTGTGGGGCTGCCCCCCCCCCAATCGTGAAGCATCTTTGCTGCTTTGTGCTACTTTTAAGTTATCAATTTTTGTGGCTCCTGCAAAGGCTGTGGCTTGCTGTGGTTCCATGAAGGCACCAGTGGTGAAGGGTGTGTGTGTGTGTGTGTGTGTGTGGCTGTTGGTGGACCTGAATCATTTGTGGCACTGAATTGTGCCTTTGCTCAGCCCCCCCAAGCAGCCCCCTCCTTTCCGCCCCCCCTTGGAGGGCCCCTCCTACAAGCCCCCCCCCAACCCTGCCCCAGAGAGGGCTTTCCTTGAGGACTAGCTCCTCGTTGACCAGATACTAAACTTGCTTCCCTGCTCGCTTTCTCCCTAGTTCCCAGCCTGGCCTGCCTGCCACTCCAGAGCTCTCCAAGGACCCCTGGGTGGTCTCTGAGGATCAGGGCCTCCCTCCCTCCATCCCGGCCGGAGAAGCGCAGCCCTCATCCCTCGCCCCACCTGCCAGGCGCCTTCAGCCACCGCCGCCCGCAGCTGCCGCCGCCGCTCCTACGCGCCCACCTGTGGAAGGGGACGATGGCTTTGCCGCCTTTGCCGCCAGCCGCCTGCAGCCAGCCTCTCCGGGGCCCGAACCCCCTCCCGCCACGGACCCCCCAGGGGGGGCGGCTGGCCTCCTCCCACAGCAGGAGGAGGGGCCCCCCATCCCTGAGAGAGCCTCGCAGGGGAGTCCGGATTGGCTGAGCCTCACCTATGGGGAGAGAGGCCGGGCCTGGAGTGGGTCTGGGGGGCTCCTGTTAGTGAAGGGGACATTTGGGGAGGGAGCCAACTCTGCCCCCAATGCAAGCAGCCTCCGAGAGGAGCAGGCCCAGGGGGAAGCCGCCTTTGCCCAGAATGTGGGGCGGCTGGGCTCCTCCGTACCTCTTGCCCCAGATGTGCCTGCAGAAGCCCTCAACTGGACACCCGAGAGCTGCCCGCGTAACCGGACCATCCCTTCCTTGGCCGACCCCTCCTCGGAGCAGCTGGACTGGGACCGAGAACAGCAGACGTTGCCCCAAAGCCAGGCAGCCCCCCAAGCTGAGAGCAGCGAGCCTTCTTGGCTTCCGTGGGACCCCCAGAGGGAAGAGGACGTGGGGGTCGAGGAGGCTGCCCCGACCAGCGGAGGCCCTGCCCAGGAGGAGCAAAGGGGACCAGCAGAGACTGAGGGGCCGAGGGGGGCAGGGACCCCTCCTCCAAAGCCATCAAGGAGGGTCCTCCCTCTCCAGCTCACCAAAGAAGCCAGTGGGGCTGGGAGGGGCACACTGGAGAGCGCTCAGCCGAGGGGGGCAGACCCAGAGCCTCCTCCGCACCTCCCTTCTGTGGGGGTAGCCGGATCCCCTCCAGCAGCTGCTGTCTCCCTGGTGCCAGCCGTGATCATTGGAGCAGGGGCCCCCGAGGGCCTCCCGCTGGCTGCTGCAGAGGCTCTGCTAGATGACCAGCCGGGGGGCCAGGAGGAGCCTTCAGGGGCGACCATCTTGGCAGCAGAGGAGGGGCCCAGCGCAGAGGCCCTGCAGTTCTCCACCTGCTCCTCCCAGCTCTCCTTGGGCGGGTTAGGCCTCTCGGGGGTCCCCGAGAGTCCCAGGCAGGATGGGGAGACCGGATTTGCCCCCTGGGGGCTGGAGGGGGCCTGGCCGACAGGGCTGCCTGGCTCGGCCTCATTATGGAGCTCAGAGAGATTCCCCCAGCCCCCCGAGGCCTCCCAGGGCCCCCCTGAGCCCAGCCCCTCCCTGCTGTTCTGGTCTGCCTTGGAAGAGCCCCGGGGGCTGCCTGGAGTGGGCACCACCTTGGAAAGCCCCTGCGGCCTGGGACAGGACGATGGGGCCACTGGGCTGCCCCTCTTGCCCCCGGGGCAGGAGCCGGAGGCCCCCTCAGGAGGGCCCAATGACCAAGCGAGGGACTTCAGGAAGGCTTCGTTCTGGCAGGAGGGCAGGGGGGAGGCAGAGAGCAAGCAGGAGGATTCCCCGCTGACCCCAGGCAACCCTTTTGCCCCCTGGGCCGCCCCGTCTCCCCAGAAGAACCCCTTTGTGGAGAGGCCTCCTGCTGCGGAGGTGCCCTGGGCCCAGGCTGTCATCCTTCCGGTCTCGCCCACTGTGGATGCCCACAGCCTGGGAGAGATTCCTGCAGCCACCGACCCTCCCAGGCAGCCCCGTTCTCACAGCTTCTCTGTGGAGCTCCCGGTGGGCCCCAGCCGGCCTGGCCCACCCCGGCCCTTGGCCTTCTCCACCCCTTCCTTCCAGCCCGTCCCAAGCCCCACTGACTGCAGCCTCCCTTCTCCCCTGGGGCCCATCAGGGCAGGGGCTGCAGCGGACGGCCACCCCGAGGTGCCCCCCCTGTCCCCCTTGCTCTCTCCTCCCAGCATGGATGCCTCGGCCCCTTCGGTCCAGCCCACGGAGATGCTGCCGGCTCAAGACGCCCCACGCCAGCAGACGCCCAGGTGAGCAGCGGGGGGGGGGGGCGCAGGTGTGTGTGTGTGTGTCCAAGTGTCCATGCCTGTGGGTGCCACTTTGCAAGAGTGTGCTGTTGGCTTCCTGGCTCCCGGCTGAACAGAGCCATTTTCCTCCTTGGGGGCGAGGAGACTCTCAGGTGCCAAAGCCAGCTCCCCCCCCCCATAGTAAATGCCACCACTTCCTTCTGGGAGACCAGGGGCAGGGGAGAGGTGGAAAGTCTTGGGGTCCCTGCCTCCCCAAAGGCTGGTGAGAGGGGAGGTGAAATGAGCAGCATTCTTGGCAGGAAGGGAGCCTGAGGAGGCCAGGACGGCTGTGGGCCTGGAGTGCCAGCTGGGGCAGCCCCTGCAGCCTTCGCCTTGAGGCCGGAGCCCTCAGCAAAACGGGGCCTTTCCCTTACAGGAGCCCTGCGCTGCTCCTAAGTCTCGGCCCAGAAGGGCAGCTGCTCTGCAGGCTGGGGACGCTGGGAATTGTATTCCCAGTGCAGCTGTGTGGCTCCAGTGGCTGGGGGGCTTTTGAGTGGGTGCCGAGTGTTGCCCCCGCCACAGGAGCTGCAGCCACAAGCACTGCCCAGCCAGGCAAAGGGAGGGGAGTTGGGGGGGGGGGTCTCTGTCTGGGCGTTTTCACAACCACCCCGGGGGACGTAGTGAGAGCAGCAGCTGCTACTCTTAACAGAATAAGGGGGTCGGAAGGGACCTTGGAGGTCTTCTAGTCCAACCTCCTACTCAAGCAGGACACCTGATGCCATTTGAGACAAGCAGCTGTCTCTTCTTCAAAGCCTCCAGTGACGGAGCAGCCACAACTTCTGGTGGCAACTTCTGTTCCACCGCTTAATTGTTCTCTCCGCCAGGAAATTCCTCCTTAGTTCTGGCCTGGGTCTCTCCTGGATTAGCCTGTGGATCCAAGGGAGCCTTTCGTTGGGGCTGGAGGGACGGGCTGCCTCTGGAGGGACGGGCAGCAGTTCCCTTGGGGGGCTCGGGGGGGGGGGCTGGGAGCTCCTGGGCCTGGGGCTCTCCTGCCTCCCAGCAGCCGCCGTTCAAAGCCTCTTCCCTGCACGGCATGTCAAGGGGGGGGGCTAGGAATTCAGCGCCCTCCTCCTGGTTGGCGTGGTTAGCCTTAATTCCTGCCTGTCTCCGCCTGAGTCGGTTTCCCTAACCCTGGACGTCCCTCGTGTTGCTTTACTTAAATCTGTTTGCATTGCTTGAGCAGCCATGCTGGGCGGCTGGGAGGCTGAAAACATCCCACACAGGGGAGAAAGGAAGAGGACCAAGTCCTCCTCCTGGCTCTTCTGGAAGGGTGGGGAAGCAGAAAAGCTGTGGAGGTCAAAGGTGAGAAAGAAGAAGGCTGGTGGGAGGAGGGGCTCGGCGGGTGAAGGGGGGGAGGTGGGCAGCTAGCTGGGCAGGCGGAAGAGGCCTCTACTTGGGCCTCTCCTGTTCTGACCCAGCCTTAGCAGAACCAAGAAACAGACTCCTTGTCCCGAAAACCCCTCTTTATTTAGCTCCTGTGAATCACTGGCATTCATACACTGAAAAGTCCAGGCGACCTGTTGAAATAAATGTAAAATAAGTTTTATAGAAAGCTAGTTTTAAGAAATGTATAAGAAATGAACGCATTTTTTTCTATCTAGGATTTTAAATCAAGTGTGATAGAATGTTTTCATGAGAATAAAACTGTTTTTAGCTGCAGCCCTAGCATATTACAAGCCCCGAGTTATTCATGTTTAATAGATTCCAGATCATTCAATCCTTGCTCCTTCAATCTTGAGCATCAAACCAAAATCTCATTCTTCGTTTGAGTCAGTGTCACTCCTAAAATATTACACTTGCAATGTGTAAAGACTTCACACTCCCCTTCCCACATGTCGGCTGGAGGGTTCCATACAAGTGAGAAATAAAATCATTTGCTGATGTTAATTGCACCTTAAGACCATAAGATCCTAATTCAACATTTTAAAATCTCTGCCGTTTCTACACAGCATAGTCCAATTCTGGGTCAGGTTATTGCAGACTTGCCACGTACAGATGAATAGACTCTTTTAAGTTTTACTTGCAAATTAACTGGAGGTTTGTGAACCTCCAAAATTGTTTTCCAGCAACATGGATATTTTAAGCATTCCAAATGCTGATTTCAGCCCAAGCTGTAAAGTCAAAAGATGTTTCAAATTTATACCCTCGTTCTAAGTATAATTTGTAAACATTCTTGGATTTGTGCCTTAATTAACGTGTTAATCTTTTAAGATGACCCGAGATTGTTTTGAGATTTGCTGCAACAAATTTAGCACAGCTGTCTGGAGGGAGCTAAAATCCCTTCTCTGTTTAGAATTACATGGAAGCAGCTGCCAGCAGGTGGCGCTGGTGCTGCACAAAAACCCCTCCGCCTGCAGAAGGTGGGGATTGGGGGGGGGGGCGCTCACTTGTGGGCTGCCAAGAGAGAAATTGTAGGGGTGATTGTGCAGCCCTGGAACTCTCGGCCTTAAAAGGGGGCTTCCAGGTGCCTATGCAGCTGCCCACTTGGGCACTTCCCAGCTGGGACTGGGCTAATGTGGGCCAGGGAGGTTGCTCCGGGGTCTGGCTCAGTTCCCCAGGAAAGGAGGGTCTGCAGCCTGTGCCCAGGAGTCAGGCCGGGACTGATAGGACCTGCAGCCTAAGAGGGTTCAGAGTTCAGCCCACACTTCAAACAAACAGACAGCCAATCTAGCCCTAGGAGGCTCTGCAGGTGGCCGCTGACCACTGGCACTGGGAATTTCACCTGGAAGGTGCCTTGGCCCACGATGGGCACCCGGTTTCCCTGGTGATCACGTAGGTGGGTGTCAGGGGTGCGTAGATGCTGCTTCTGTAGGCTAGGGATGGCCGGCTTCAGGACAGACCACAGCATGAGGGTCAGCGATGACCCAGTGTCCATCTCCATCTCACATGGAGAGGCCTCGATGAGGACCCTGACCTTCAGCTTTTTTGGTGCGGACTTGGCCGATGGATGTATGGTAGGTGACTCTGTTGTTGCCCTCTGAGTGCCGTGGTGGCTTCTGCCAGGCCCCTGGGTTGGGCCTCTGTTGGTGGCTCGGTGCGCTTCTAGGTTGCCAGGTGGTGGCAGGGAATTCGCTCCGGCACACCTTGGCGATGTGCCCCTTTCGCTCGCAGCGCTGGCAGGTTGCGTCGCGGAAATGGCAAACCGATCTGGCGTGGCCTCCTCTGCAGCTAGTGCAAGGCGGGAGACGCGATTTGAATGTGCGCGCCAGCTGGGCGCGGCTACTGCGCATGCGGCAGCTGTCATCTTCCTCGCCTTCTGAGTCTCGGGCTCTGCAGCCTCGCGATGTATGCGCGTCCTCTTTCGTGCGCCTTGTGGTACGCTTTGGCGCTGCAGAGTCTCAGTAGATTTGGCAGCTGATTCGGACGCCCTGGCCTCGTCCAAGGCGATCTCCAGAGTGAGGTTAGATTTAGCGAGTAATCTCGTCTGCAAGGTAACGTTCCGCACGTCGCAAATTATGGGGTCCAGAATCATCTCGTCCAGGTCTCGGAACTCGCAGCAGGCTGCAGCCTTGCGAAGCACCGCAACGTTCTCATTAATCGATTCGCCCCCTTTCTGGTTTCTGATGTTAAACTCACGCCGGCGAACGTGCTTGGACGGCTTGGGCGCACGGTGGGCCCTTCGCGTCTGCTGCAGCATGGGCCAGGCGACTGCTTGAGGCGGTGTCAGCTCAGAAAGGTTTTTCGCCGTCTCGAACACTTCCCAGCCACAGCATCCGAGGAACGTGTTCTTCTTGCGGCCTTCAGGAAGGCCCGTGAGGTCGTTTGCCTCCAGGAAGCAGTCAAATCGTACCATGTACGATTCCCAGTGCTCGATGACTGGGTCCTACGGTGGGGCGTGCATAGCCATTTTTGTGTATAGAGGGCGATTTGAGTTTGCCGCTCAAAAATGGCTGCTTGAAGCCGCGCTGAGCTCCGGGCTGGATTGCTACGCTCATTTTGATTCGCCTAGTTGCCTTCCGATCCCACCCTCGTGGCCAGTGTTAGATTGGGTGATGGAGAGGCACACACAGGCTTAACCGTAACAACAACTCTTCGTTGAGTACAACAAGTGAGAACAATCCAGCGAAGGTTGAGTCTGACGGCAGCCCTTTTATAGGGAGCTGTCAGACCCTTCGACCAATAGGATTAAACCTCTGTTCCTACTGGAGACAGAGGACCTTGGTGGAAACCACTGTAGTTAAATATCTAACACAGTGTTTCTCAACCTTGGTGACTTTAAGTCCTGTGGACTTCAACTCCCAGAATTCCCCAGCCAGCTTTGCTGGCTGGGGGATTCTGGGAGTTGAAGTCCACAGGACTTAAAGTCACCAAGGTTGAGAAACACTGATCTAACATGACCTTTGGCTGGGTTTTCGTTCTTGGGCCTGGCACTTGGAGGGTCCCACAGCTTCTGGGTCGTCACGGGGGTTTCTCTGCAGCTTTGGGCAGGGACGGCGTTTCTTTCTTAGCCCTCCCTTCAAAGGGGGGGAGCCTAATGGCGCCTCTGGTTTCTTGCAGCCCGCACCCAGTCAAGCCCATGAGAAGCACTCCCGCCCCAGAGTCCCCACGCAAGGAGACGGCCGGCCTTGCTTCCAGCCCGAGCCATGGCCAAATCACAGGCCAGGAGCAGCTCGCCCCCATGCCTGCCATCAGTGGGACCTTCGCAGCCTCGGTGGTGCCGTTGGAGAAGATGGAGGCCAAGCAGCAGGTGAGGAGGTGGCTGGGCCACAGACGTCTTCCTAAGCACCAGGAGCGTCTTTGCTGAACCTTTGGAGTTGGTGGAGGTGTCCCCTTCTGCTACCCGTTGTGCCCAAGCCAGAAGCGGCCCATCCTGAAGCCGGCCTGGGTTCCTTCGTTCAAACACTGGGCATCCGATTCCCACCCTCCCTGCCCCGTGGCCTAGTTTCCTGCTGCAGATTTTCAGAATCTTTTGAGCTCCTGGGCTCGGCTCCCTTGGCACCTGCCACGAAGCCTGCCAGCTTCCCAGGGGCATTTCTGCCTGGTCTCTAGGCTTTGGCCAAGGACTGAGATTCTGGGCCCCGGACATGGCGGAAATGCCGTGCAGGGAGAGGGTGGAGTCAGGAGGGTCAAAGGAGGACTGCCCTTGAGCGGCAGCCAGGAGGAGGAGGAGGGTCCCTCTCCCTGCCCAGCAGCCTTCTGGGGGGCAAAGACCAAACTGGGAGGAAAAGGAGCCCTCTGGGATGAGGGGGGCAGACAACCAGAGCCACAACTGAATAATCAAAGCCATTAGCTTTATTGTCTATTCTAAACCTGTTACAAGACTCTCCCCAGGCTGATTCCCTCCCCCTGAGAAGGTTCAGATGGGGCTCCTTGGTGTTGGAGGAGGTCCAGCTTCCGCCTCTGGCAGCTGCGCTAGGACTCCAAACTAGGCCCTCTCTTGACTCCTCCTCCCAGCCCATCGGGCAGTTTCCCAACAACCTCACCCTCTGTGGTCCCCAAGAGGCTCTTCAGCCCCCCCTCATTTGTCTCCCCCCCCCTTGTGTCTCTGCAGAGCCCCTCCACCAAGTACCACCACCTGACGCGGGAGGAGCTGCTGCAACTTCTGCTGCGACGGGAGGCCGAGCTGGGCAAGAAGGAGGAGCAGGTGCGGGAGCTGGAGGGCTACATCGACCGGCTGCTGGTGCGAATCATGGAGCAGTCGCCCACCCTCCTGCAGATCCCTCTCGAGGATGGGGGGGTCAAGGCTACCCAGTAGCCCCCCCACCAGGAATCCATCGCCCCTCCCTTCCCGCTGTGGGTTGGTCTGCCGAATGCTCCCCTCTTTTGGCACGGACAGCACCCCAGGACACCCTGCTTCCTCGGCCCCCTCTGCCCCAGCCTGGGATCTCTGGGCACCCAAACGTCTTGGCGTTACGGACTCTTCTTGGCACGGCGGAGCATGTCCCAGGCTGCAGGGACTTCCTGGCCTGTCCCTTTGGGAACTTTGTCACCCCGACCCCACTGCAGTTAGGCAGCCTTCGCTGCCCACTTATGCCCCCCCCCCCCGTTCTCCCCTGGCTGAAAGGGAAGGTTTGCACACTGGGGGCGGTCGAAGGAAAAGCCACCCAGGAAAATCCGCCTGACTGGACAGAGCTCCTGGGACTATACTTTGCCTTGTTCCATGAGGACTAGTATCTTCCTCTGATTTGTTCAGTGTTCAAGGCGATGCCAGCACGCAGCACCTCGGAACCAGCCTGATCTTTTCCGGGCCATCTCAGGGCGATTGGTGCTCTGCCTGCCCCAGAGAAGTACCAAGGGCCGGCTGTGCATGCCAAAACCACCCTCCTCCGTCCCGTTCCTCCCCCCCCCATACTCGGCCTGGAGGGTCTCTCTAAGGAAAGGAGGGGCGCATCTGCCTGAAGCGGTCATAAGACAAGACGTGCCTTTTTGACACCTCCCCCCCCCAGAGAAAACCTGGCCTGCATGTAAGGATGCCCACTCAGCCGCCTTATTTACTGACCCCAAGAATCCCACAGCAAGGAGGGGAGGGGCTGCACAGAGGCTTCAAAGTCCGGGAGGAATGCCTTGGCTCCCGAGAGGCAGTTGGGGGGCTGACCCCCAGCGAAGCCTAAGGGCTCTGTGCCACGGGTGGATGCCCTTCCTGGCAGCTTCGGTTGCTTAACTCTTCTGGAAAACCCACCTGTCACCCGCCTGGCTCCCTTGGCAAAAAAGGCCTGGTGGGGGGGGGGTGCAACTGAAGGCCTGAATCAAGGCAGCCCAATGCCCCCAGCATGAGGGGAATCAAACGAAAGGAACCCCCCCCCCTTGGGAAATGGCTGGGCAAAGACGATCCCTTGGTTTTTGTTCATCCTGTTTCTGCCAAATGTTTTTACTGTTTGCCCCTTAAGCGCGGAGGGTGGGGCACATGACAAGGAGGGGGCTCCAGGAGAAGCTTTCAAGGTGGGGGGGCTGGTGGTCCTTGGCTGCGATGGGGGGGATTTGTGCCTGTTCCCCTTGAGCTTGCAGTGAGCAGCCTCTTTGGTCTCCTTGGTGGCCCAAATGTCCACCCCCCCATCTGGCCCGTCTTAGAGATCTGGGTGGGGGGTTGTCCGTCTTCGCTTTGGAGAAGCTCTGTGTGGTCCCCCCCCTGCCCACATCTGGCAGTAGCCACGTAACGCCTCCCCCCCCCCCGAACCCTTTTCTCCATTGCAGGCTCTGCCTTGTCCTGCGTGGCCTCTGGGAGGACAGAAGGCTCTTGTGTTAAGTGCTGTTGATGATGTTTGTTTCATAAAAGTTTTGACTCTTTTCTGTTTTAAGCACTTTAAAGACAAAATAAAAATGGTTGAATTGTTGCCTAGACAGTTCTCCTCCTTCTTTCCCAACAGCCCTTTTCACAACCCACCGTTCCAAGATCCCCAGGGTTGCATCTTCCTCCGCCATAGGGAGGTGCCCAGCTGAGGGGAGGTGAGGGCGGGGGAGATGCCCCTTTAAGGCAGCAGCAGGAGGAGGGCTGTGGGCTGGCTGTGCACGCTGCCCTATTGCCAAGACCCAGTCTTGGGCGCTGCACAGAGCAAGCCGGTTCCTCTCTCCGCTTTCTGCTCTGCAGGGTGATCTTTTCCCTAACGGGCGCTTGGGGGGGGGGACCTGCTCTCCCCCCCCCTCCTTGTGCAGACTAGCCTCCCCTGCAGAAGAGGCAGGTGGGGCCAAGCTTGGAGGGCAGAGCCAGGCAGGGTAGGGGGAGCTTCTCCCCTGGTTGGCTGCCTGGTCCCCCTGCTGCCCCCCCCCCCGCCAGGCTTTGCAGGTGGGATGGGGTTTTCCTTCAGGGGTCCAGCCCCCTCCTCAAAGGTCTGCCAGAGAGATTATACAGAACGCATGAAGGCAGTGCGTGTTTAGGCTATAAATAGGAAATTGAAGGAACATTGTATCATGCTTGGTGGCTTCGGGATGATACATACCTTGAATACAGAATGTTGATACAAAAGGTCTACATTAAATTGAAACCAGGAATTCTAGGATTGGTGGACACGTAGTTAGAAAGGAGTGTCACGGAAGATAATAGATGGGAAGATCTGCCCTCCAGGGAGGGAGGGAGGGATGGGCAGACCTCCCCGAGATGGGCAAACTGGCTTCTTTGATTAGAGAAGAAGAGTTATTTACATTTACAGACTTTTTGCGTAAAAATGGAAAAAAAAGGACTTGTGATTTAGAGTTTAGAGGCTTAGGATACATTATAGAACAAGAGCAATAAGCAACTTTGTTGTTGTGAATAGTGAAGTTGTGTCTGACCCATCACTACCCCATGGACCACATTCCTCCCGGCCTTCCTGTCCTCTCCCATCCTCCGGAGTCCATTTAAGTTCACGCCGACTGCTTGGGTGACTCCATCCAGCCCCCTCATTCTCTGCCGTCCCCTTCTTCTTCTTTCGCCCTCCATCGTTCCCTGCATGAGGCTCTTCTCCAGGGAGTCCTTCTTCCTTCTCATTAGGAGGTCAAACTGTTGGAGTTTCCTCTTCCTTCCTTCTCATTAGGTGGCCAAAGTCTCTCTTCAGGATCTGGCCTTCTAAAGAGCAGCCAGGGTGGATCTCCTCTAGCACTGACCAATTGGATGGCCTTGCAGTCCATGGAATTAACAGAAGGGACTTTAGAGAGGTTAAATGTGATATGAAGAATATCAGAAGCCACTTTATTATTATTTTTAAAAGTTTTTTTCTTTTCATGCACATTTTGCTTTTTCTTCCTTACTTTATATTAGTAGCAGTCTTCAATTTCTTTCAATTTTTAAATAAGAGAGAGCGACTTCAATTCCCAGTTTCCCCTGCTGGTTGAGGGCTGGGGAAATGGGGAACCTTTATAACTCGGGGACATGCTGGCTCAGGAGTTCTGGGACTTACAGGAAGACCGCAAGTTATCAAGGCGCCAGAGTTCCCACCTCTGAGGCAGCGGGAGGGAGTTCAAGTGCTGGCGCCCGCGGGGCTCCTCCTTGGGGAAGGCTGCGGACGGTCGGCGCGGAGGACTACGCTTCCCAGGCGTCCCCTGTCTCAGAGGGGGCGGGGCCGCGACCGTCCGGCGCCGCCAGAGGGAACTACGCGCCCCAGAAGGCTCCGCGGGAGCTGCGGTGCGCTTCAGCCAATCGGGGGCGGGCGGCGCGGCCGGGGGCGGAGCCAGGCTGCGAAGAGCACTTCTCACGCGAAAGTGGCGGCGAGCGGGGATGGCGGAGAGCGCGGGGTTCCCGGCCTTCCAGCTGGGGAAGCCCCGCTTCGAGCAGGTGGGCTGCGGGGCTGCGCGCGCCGGCATCGGGCAGGGGGCGCCTGGCGGGTGGGCTCTTCGCGTCCCTCGCCCGGGGGCTCCGCTGCCGGGGAAGAGCGGCTCCCGCCCCCCTGCCGCCCGCTGATTGGGCGCTGCCGCTGTCGCTTTGCCTTCTGGAATTCCCGCCCTTTTGTGGATGCCAGGAGGACTTTTGATTGGCAGTTGCTTTCTCCAGGGGCGGGGCTTCTCCGCAGGTGGCGAGTTCGAGTCTCGCTGCGGGAAGGAGGCGGGGGAGGGGTGAGGCGGAACTGGGCCAGCTGCGCCAGGGCTGCGGGAAGCGTCCCCTGCGGGAGGGGGCTGCCTGACTCCCGTTGGAGCCCCCCCTCTGCCCCAGTAGGGCGGCGGCGGAGGGCGCAGGATGGCCCCGAGGGGGGAGGGGGCGGCAGCTCTTCGGCCCCAGCCGGGTATTGGGGAAGCGGCACCTCTGGGGCTCCAGCGCTGAGCCGCGCTGCCCAAAGCCAGGCCGGGGGTTTCATCTCTGGGCACCTTCGAGGGGGCTCCTTCCGCGGGCTACAGAAGGGCTGGGAAGCGCTACTGCCCGAGGGAGGCAAGGCGGCCGGCTTCCCTCCCGGTCCCGAACCGCTCTCCGCCTTTGCAGGGAGGAAGCCCCCCTCCCCCGAGGACTCCCCCCCCTTGCTTCGGGGGCAGCCGAGTCCTTTGGAAGGAGGGGGGCAATTTCCCCCAAAGGGAGCCCTCCTCCTCCTCCTCCCTCCTCTGCCCACTGACAAAGGGCCTGCCGGGGTCTTCCTGCCTGGCAGTGCCAGCCTTTCGGGAGCGAAGATCCCCTGCTGCTTTGGGGGGGGGAGGGGGTGATCTGGCACTGGGGAATGTCTGCCTTTCTGAGCCCCTGCAGGAGGATTGGCTGCCTCTGCTCTGGGCCCCTGGCCCTGGTTGGCCGCAGCTCCTCTTCATTGGAAGGGATGCCCCGTGTCTTCTGGCCCACAGCAGTTTATTTGCCACGGTTGCATTCAAAGTTCAGCCTCCATAAATATCACTAAATCTTGGACTTTGCTCATCAGTGCAGAATTGCCTCAACCTGCCCAGGTGATAAAGAAAACTTTACCTGGGTGTTTCCTCCAGACCTTGAACTCTCGGGAGGGCCCGGGGGAGCCTGTGCTGCTTCCTCCTCTGCGGAAGAGGGAAGCAGCTTTGGGGAGCCTGCAGCCGGAAGGAACAAACAGAGTTAGAGGGTGCATGGAAATTTAGGGAGCAGAGGAGCAGGGAAGGCTCCAGATACCCCAGACAAGCAGGGAACAGCTGACCTGCTGCAGTGGAGTTTGTGTCTTTATGGGGGGGGGAGGGAAGGACTTGAGGAGGGGGGGGTCCACCACTTCCCAGGCAGAGAGAACATGCTGCGGATTGCTGCTTTAGATTTCAAGAGAGAGGATCCCAACTAATGGAGAGCAAAGCAGGAAGAATCCCATGGATGAAGGTCCTTAGGGGGAAAACAGTTGGGGAGAGTTGGGAAACCTGAAAAACGAGATAACTGGAGCCCAAACCCAATCAATTCCAAAGAGAAATCCAGTGGGAGACCTTCCCAATGAGGCCACCGTGGTTGCTCCAAAAGCTCTCTGGTGGACTGGGGAAAGGCAGAAGTTTAACCAACGGAAAGGGGCACATAGAGAAAACAGAACATCAGCAAATAACCCGAATCTGCCCAGATGGAGTCAGGGAAGCCCAAAGATCAGCATGAGTGATGAACAACAAAGAAGGCTCTTTGGGTATGTGTGGAACAACGGAGGTTAAGGACGCAGACGGTCCTAGGCTGTGGAAGGAAGCAGCAAGGGTGCTCTGTGTAGTCTTTGACAATGCTGGGGGCCCGCAGGAAACACCAGAAGAATGGAGAAGACCTCATGCTTTAGAAAAGGGGGCTCAGGAAACTGTAGACCAATTGGCTTAACACCAATCCTACCAGAAGGCGTTGGGTTTGCAAGACTTCACCAAAGCTTTGGTCCTTTGATAAAACGGCCTATTGCCCCATCCTTCTTCCACTAGGAGAGTGTGGGCTGTTCCACCAGATGGAGTTGCCGTTGGTTGAACATCCATACCCAACACTTGGTCCTTCATGGGCCTGTGTCCACCTGGGGGCAGGTATTCAATGGGACATCTTACAGCTCTGTCCCGCCTCTGTTCTTCCTCAGCCTTCTTAGATCTTAAATGGGGGGGGGGGGTTGTCAATGAGATGCTCATCAAATTTGCAGATGGCCACAAGCTGGTAGAAATCGGAAGCATCTCAGAAGATGGATCAACGTTCAAAGGACTCTCGACAGACTTGAATATTGCCCCCCTTTTAAAAGGGGCTATTTAGCAGCAAGAAATAGGAAAAGCCAGAGGCCCAGGGAGAAAAAAATGATTCTTTTCCGGAGTGATCTGAGGACCCTTGCCCTAGTCATGGGGTTGGACTAGAAGACCTTGAGCCACCCTGGGAATCTGTGGAATGCATTGGGGCAGATTGGGGGGGGGGCGCCCTGGATGTATCCTAGGAGGACAAAGAAGATTGGGGAGAAGAGGAGCATCCCACCCACCCTTCCTCTCTGGCAGAAGCGAGGCAAAGGAGCAGGGCCTGGAGGCCTCGGTGAAGATGGGGCTCTAGGCTCTCCCTCTTAGAGAACGGAGGGCAGACCACACGGGGACCACAAGGACTGGAGGCACATTGTGATGACGGAGGATTCCTTGCTAAAAGGACCCAAGGAGGCTGCGCCCAGTCCTTGTAGGATGCCATGGGAAAGGTGGCCTTCCAGGGGCCCACGCAGGAGCCCCCTGGGGCAGACTGAGCTGACCTAACCTCAGTCACAACCTTCCTTCCGGTCGGGTCCAGGCAAATGACCGTCCAGGGGGACAATTCCAAGCCCCTCTGGAGACTCTGGGTTGGGAGTCAAAGCCTCAGGGGCCTCCGCTCAGCCCACTGTGTGAGAAAGAGGCTGCCATCCTGGGCAAGAAGCAAGCAGGACACAGCTTTGGCCAGGGAGGGCAAGCAAGAGGCCTGGGGGAGGCCAGAGAGGCAGCTGAGGGAGGCTTTGAGCCCCCTGGCATCTGCTGGGAAACTGCTGGGAGTTGGAAGCCCTGAAGACGGTGGCCGTCTCTTGCTGGCAGTGACGTTCCTTCTCCGAGGGTCCACGGAGCCGGTTCTGAGACCCTCTGCCGGCGCGGCGGGCGTGGCCCAGGCGAGGGGGGCCGGGCCAGCTGTCTGGTTCGCTTAGCTAAGGAGAGCAGCTGCTTTGTTTTCCGCTGTGTCTCTGCCCAGAACTAATTTATTTTATGAAAAGATTTGCTTAATTAGTTTTGTTCTTTTGTGAGTGAGCCAAGCCGTGTGAGAGGGAGAAGCAGTTCTGCACCAATTAAATTTTTTTTCCAGGGCTGATTAACAAGAGTTTTTCTTCAAACTCTTTGGGCCGGGGGTGGGAGGGGCGGATTCCTCTCTGCCCGCTTCATTAGGGGCGGCTCTGAATGGCTGCTTTGAAGTGCCCGGGATGGGCACCTGCCTGGGTTTGTGAGGACGCTCTTCTAGCAAGGGCCGGGCATGGAGCACTCCCAGGACGGGGGTCTCGGGGTGGGCGGAGGCCCCTGCAGGGAGGACTGGTGGAAGGGCTCCACTCACAGGGCCCCCCCCCAGCAAGGCTCCCAGAAGGCCAGGGTTGTGTGATGCGCAGGGGGTGCGACGTCTGTTGGCACTGCCGGTGTGAATTAGGATGGCCCCTCCGGAGCAGCTCTCACACCAGGGAGCCCCTGAGGAGCCCCTAACGAGGGCCTGTTGGGTGGGGCCACCTGGGGCGCCCCTGCCTCGGACTCCAAGCACAAGAAGGGCTGATTTCCATGGCTGGAGGAGCATTTCTGCTGCCAGAGGTTCCAATAGAAAGGGGGGAACCCTGTCTGGGAGGGTCCCCCCCCCGCCCGAGTGGAGCAGACTTGGCCAGTCGGACGCTCCCCTCGGAATGGCCGGTTCCTGCTCCAGGAGGCATAGCGGGGGCAGCTCCATGGCCAGGAACCCCGGGGCCCCTCGCCTGCTGCTGTGCCACTGCTGGAGGAGGGTGGGATTCTTGAGGTCTCCATCGAAGGGCCACCATTGCTCAGGCTGCCCCTGAAGGGGAGGGGGAGATCCACTGTACTGGGTGGAGAGGATCCCTGCTTCCCTTCTGAAGCGCCAACCTCTGTGGTGCTGTGCCTGGCAGTGCCCGGGTCTCTTGACTGAGGCCACGGCTGTTTACAATGGTCTGGCGGTTCGGACTCAAAAGTGGAGGCTTACGGTCCCCCAATATCCTGGCTTTGAGCGGTAGGGGTGTCCCCAGAGTGGCCCCTGAGCCAAACTCGGCTTCTGTAACAAAAAGGAATCTTAGGGAGCCACGTCCCCCATGCTGGGGGCCCTAGGGTGTCACCCCAGACATCCCAGGAGCCCTGGGCCAGCAGTCACCCGGGGGGGGGATGAAGCTTGGCCCCAAACAGCACCTGCATTTATGGGCCCAGCAGTGAGGAGGGGGGCGGGGAGCCTTTTGGCATGAAGAATCGCGGGGGCTTTGGGGGGCTGGGCTCTTCCATGAGGGCCACAGGGGGCCTTGGAGAAGAGGCAGGGGGGCTGCCGGGGGCCCCCGGGTCAGAGGGAGGGAGGCTGCTTGGCCGGGGGGGAGGGGAGAGGGAGGCCTAGTGGATGGGCAGTTCTCTGGCCCTGATGCGGCTGCTTCTGCCTCCCCCCAGGGCTCCTTCTACGGCCGGTTGAGACACTTCCTGGACATCATTGACCCCCGCACACTCTTCGTCACAAGGGTAAGTTCTCTGCCCCTCCCCTCAAACCCCCCCCCCCGGCTTCCTTGGCGGTTTCCTTTGCAGAAAGTCCTGCTCCCATCACGGATCCAGTTTAATGCTTGAGCTGGGGGCCTCCCTGGACCAGCTGGGAGCTCCCCGTGCGGATTCTGGCAGACTCTGAAGGGCGGCAAGTGGCCTTTTCTGCCCTGGGATTCTCCGCCTGGTCTTGCTGACCGCTCCCCTCCGCCCCTCCTCCCTTCCCAGCCGTCCGTCATCCGGTTCCCTTGCAAGGCTCCAGGCCGGCCTTGTTCCTCGCAGCCCCCCAGGGCTGGGGCTGGAGAGATGAGCTTTCCCCCCCCTCCTGGAATGGGTGGAGCTGCTCTGACTGGGCATGGGGGCTCCCATCCCTTCCTTGGGGGGCCTTCCCTCCCAGAATGCTCCCTTTTAAGGCGGGGACTGTGGGACCCCGTGGCTGGGGGTCTCCTCCCCTCCTTCCTGCTTTGCTGCTGCCTGAGGGGTGGTGGGGCAGACCTCCTACCCTCCACGGACAGCAGCACCCCCAACCCCCTTAGGCCCCCTTCTCAAACCCATCATGGGCTGCCCAGAGTCGCTGGGAGCAAATAAATTTAATAAAAAATAATAATAATGAGATCGGTTTTCACTTTGAATTAACTCCCTTGTGTCTAAGGAAGCAGCAGCCGGGGGGGGCACAGCCGATGTTCTCCCTGGAAGGCAGCCCTGATCGCCAACTCCTGCAGAGCCCAGCTTAGTCTTACCTGCTCCTGTGGGCAGGAGAAGGTGGCACGTTTCCCCTGGACAAGCATGTCCCAAGGGACTGGCCGAAGGAGTCACCCCACCACCCGAGCGACCTGCCCCTTGATGGGTCTCTCTGCCTGCCACTTCGTGCCGGCCTTGGCTCTTGATGGGGGGGGGGCTCATTCAAAAAGGGTTCTGGAACTTGAGGGTCCCCTCGAAGGAACCAGGGGGTCAGGGTCCCAAGTAACACCCCCAAAAGATGGCTTCCATGTCTGACCCAGGCCTTCAGGGGGAACCTGGGGATGGGCCGCGTGGCCTTGTCCACGCCAGAGCCAGTGGCCCTCTGTGTCCCCCATCCCCTCCGGTGCCCTGGAGCCCTGATTGTCTCCCTGGAGGGAGCTGCTGCAGGGCCCCTGGTGGGAGGGGTGGGGGAACTGATGGGGAATTCCACTGCTCACTCGGCCACTAGCACTTGGGAGTATCCGTATTGTTAAGTAGTTTGATGCATTTTCTCTGGTTTGGCATGAAATGGATTAGGGACGGGGAATGGTGAAATGTCTCTGGTTAGGCGTGTGCCATGCCTGCCAAATAATTAGCTACATCAACATTTTGTGCAAGGATTAGATGTCTAATGATGGTCACCTAGTAATATATACATAAGTATATTTGGACCTGATTGCTATCATACTTTAAGGAGGGCAAGAAGTTAATTACACCCCCCCCCCCACAAAGCACACTTAATTCCTGTCCTCCATTATCAGTTCCTTCTCTGCACTTATTTATCCCCATTAATTTCTTACACCTTACAGTCCCTGATGAAAAGTGTGACATAGCCAGAGATTCCCCCCCCCCAATGGGTGTGTATGTGTGTGCTTGTGTGCAAGTGTGCAAGAGGGATGGAAAAAGAGAATTAAGGACACAGAATGGGAGGGCGGAGCAGGTGAGTAGCTGGGGAGGGTCGTTATCTATAGTGCGTGTGGCTGTTATTCATACGAGAGGGAGAGAGCCACAACGCTCCAGCCGAAGGGGGCATCCTGTCACCACAGAGGACAACCAGACCCACCAGGGATTAAGCCCCAGCAAGACCCACCCACAGCCCTGGTGACCCTCATCTTTCCAGCCCCCCCCCCCCCCGCTGCCCCACACATCCCAATTGGGCCATTGCCACGAAAGGCCCCAGTTTCCCCACCCCTGACTTAGAGAGATAAAAGACAAGAACGGAAGGGAGGGATGGAATGAGGGTAGGTCTTAATCCTGACAAGAATTGGGCAATCTGCTTGGAGGCATCTAGAAATTAGTCACTGGAAAAGAGAACGGTGACACCTGGAGTGTAAGAAAAGATTAATGTTTTGACAATTGGGCACTTTAGCAGCCCACGTGATCCAGAGTCTCCCTCCATGTCAAAACTTACACAAGTTAAAATTGGGCAAGGACAGGCACTCGGGGGTCCTTCCTTATCCTAATGGGAGCCCATAATTTTGGCCAGGGAAAAAAAATCTTTTGTCAAACAGGTCAAACATTCAAAAAGTAATCTGGGATGGTCCCAATAATTGTGACAGGACCTCCAGTATAGCAGACATGGGAAATTCTGCCCCCGTCCGTTTAGATGTCCCACATGTTTTGCTGACATTTGCACATGTCTTATTAAGGCTGCGGGTGGAGGTTGCCAGAAGAGAAAAGCCAAACCAAGATTAATTTCTCCCTGGGGGAGAAACACCCCCCCGTCTAACAAGGTCCAGGGCAGCAAGGAAGCCCCTCGAGGGACCCGCTCTGGCCAGAGGCCAAAGTCCCTGATGAGCCCTGGGAGGAAAGACCGGCTGAATCCTGGTCTTTGGGAGCCCCCCGGAGTTGCTTCAGGGACTCACTTGGTGGATTTTGAGGGTTTTAATTGGATGGCTTTGAAGCCTGTGGGAAAGCAGGACCGAGCAACAGGCAGCGTTAAACCAGAAATCTAAATAGTTTAATTGCTTCTTGGGCCTGGTTGTTACGGTGTTGCTTCACACATTTCATAATCGC
Source organism: Thamnophis sirtalis (assembly GCF_051295495.1). Taxonomy (NCBI): domain Eukaryota; kingdom Metazoa; phylum Chordata; class Lepidosauria; order Squamata; family Natricidae; genus Thamnophis; species Thamnophis sirtalis. Next base: position 434,462 of record NW_028261390.1, read on the forward strand.
CAGGAATGCTCCGAGTTCTCAGCTTAAGCTCCCTCAACCTTCGTTTGTCCAGCAGGCAGAAAGTTGAAAATGGGCCCTTGAAGACTGGATCCGTCCGTCTCCCACCGTTCTTATAACTGGCTGGAGCTCTGAAACACTTCCTGGAGAATACTAAAAACTCAGTTTTAGGGCCATTAACTTCAAGATGCTCTATAGGGCAGTGGTTCCCAAACTTGGCAACTTTAAGACTTGTGGACTTCAACTCCCAGAAATCTCCAGCCAGCAGAGCTGGCTGGAGAATTCTGGGAGTTAAAGTCCACAAGTCTTAAAGTTGCCAAGTTTGGGAACCACTGCCCTATAGGGCAACATTTCCTAAACCTGGATAACTTACCCAAAAGTGTGTAAATGTCTTTTGTTTACTTACGTAATGACACACAATTCCATTACCCAATTACAATAGGGACATTTAAATTGACTTAAAATTTAAACTGAAGAAGGGGTTGACCTATTCTGCAAAGCCCCCCGAGGGCAGGACAAGGAGAGGCAACGGATGGAAACTGATCAAGGAGAGGAGCAACCTAGAAAACTAAGGGGAAATTTCCTGACAGTGAGAACTATTAACCAGGAAAAGGACTCCGCTCCAGAAGGTGTTCGTGCTCCATCACTGGAGCTTTCGATAAGGGATCAGACAGCCATTTATCCAGGGTCTCCTGCTTGAGCAGAGGGCTGGATTAGAAGAACCCCAAGATCCCCCTCCAACTCTGTTATTAAAAATTTAAACGGAGGAAGGAAGGGGTCAGCCAATTCTCCAGGGCGCCTGAAGGCAGAACAACAATCAAGGGATGGAAATGTGGGGAATTCTGGGAGTTGAAGTTCACACATCTTAAAATCTCCCAAGGTTGAAAAAAGGCTGTTCTGGAGAATTCAAAAGGTAGATCCACCCCCCCCCCCACCCGCCCCACTTCCAGTTGCACTCAATCCAACCATTTATAAGGTAGAAATCTAGCATATAGTTTACTAAATGTAGATAAAAGATGAATTGGCAGGTAGTTGTCAGGATCACCCTTGTCATCCTTTTCAGTACAGAGGAAAGGTAATATAGAATTACGGAAGCCTTGTGGGAGATAGAAATAATTGTTTAGCGCAGTAAAAAGGGGGAATGGAGGAGGCCCCCACCCAACAGGATTTGATCTTGGAATTTCTGGAAAGAGTAAACCTTTAGCTGTGGTTTTATTCTTTCCTCTTTCTCCATTGGACTGTTAATATTTGAATTTCCGAGGGTGAAAGCAGCGACTGTTCGGAAAAGGGTACACTGTTAACAGGTGTGCATGTCCACACCTGGAGCAGGTAAGATCCATTATCTGCACACCAGGAAGAAAATGTGACCGGAGAGAGTTTGGCTTTATCCCTTCCTCCACTGGTAAGAAAGAAAGAAAAGAAAAGAAAGAAGAAAGAAAGAAAGAAAGAAAGAAAGAAAGAAAGAAAGAAAGAAAGAAAGAAAGAAAGAAAGAAAGAAAGAAAGAAAGAAAGAAAGAAAGAAAGAAAGAAAGAAAGAAAGAAAGAAAGAAAGAAAGAAAGAAGAAGAAAGGAAGGAAGGGGGGAAACCCTGTTTTTGAGTGTTGGGAAAAGAGGGGCTGCACGTAATCATCATCTTACAACCACAATTGAGACCAACATTTTTATTGCTAAACAAAACAATTGTTATGGGAGGTTTGCTTCATTTTACGACCTTTCTGGCCGCAGTTGTTATGTGAATTACTGCAGTTGTTCCTTTAGTAACATGGTTGTTAAATGAATCTGACTTTTCCACTGACTTTGCTTGTCAGAAGGTCATAAAAGAAGATCACAAAAGGGCTGTGATGGTGCAGTGGTTAGAGTGCGGGATGGCAGGCAAACTCTGCCCGCAGCCAGGAGTTCAATCCTGACTGCCTGGAGGTTAAGTCAACCTCCCTCCCTCCTCCCTTCCTCCTTTTACAACTGCTTTGTGGCCTCTTTACGACCTCTGGACTTCAACTCCCAGAATTGTTTTGCCACTGTTGTTAAGCAAGTCAGACGGTTGCTAAGTGAACCCAGCTTCCCCCACTGACTTTGCTTGTCTGAAAGACAGTGACGCTGCGACCGTGGCAAATACAGGCCAGTTTCCAGGTACCCAAAATTAGACCGTGTGGCAGTTGGTGGGGACAGTTGTAAGGGTGAGGACTGAGTCCGTTTATTCCGGTCCAAATGTCGCTTTGGACACCCGCTAAGCTAGTGGTTGTAAGACGAGGACTCCCGGAGGTAGCCTGAGCCTAGCGGCCCTTCAGGCTGGCAGAGCCGACCGGGAGCATCTGTGCGCAGGGCTCGCTTCATCCCCACCCGCACCCTGGTGGGAAGAAGCCTCTGTGATTCAGGCGTGATTCATGCCGGCAGCCGGACCGGGGTGGCAGATGGGCAAAGAAGCCAGGATGGAGCCTGTGGGCTGTTCGCAGGCTGGGCTGAAAACCTCAGGCAGAGCTGAAAGGTTTCCATGTTTGACGTCCTGTTTAACAACGGCAAAGTGGGGATGGAGGGTCCAGTCCCTGCCTCTCAGCCCGGCCCACCTCACAAGAGTTGTGGTTGTATGGAGAAAGGAATGCAAGTGGTCCTCGACTTAAGACTGCAGTTGAGTCTCAAATGTCAGTTGCTAAGTGAGACAATTGTTGTGAGTTTCTCCCATTTTACGACCTTTCTTGCCACGGTTGTTAAGTGAATCGCTGCAGATGTTAAGTAACCCGGATGTTAAGTGAGTCTGGCTTCCCCATTGACTTTGCTTGTTGGAAGGTCGCAAAAGGGGATCACGTGACTCTGGGACACGGCGACTGTCATAAATATGAGTCGGTTGTCCAAACTTTGATCACGTAACCATTGGAGATGCTTCTTTGGTTGTAAGTGTGAAAAACGATCATTCAGGGCTGTTGTGACTTCAAACACTCACTAAATGCACTGCTATAAATCAAGGACTATGTGTTTGCTGCCCTGAGTTATTTATAAAAATAATGGAAGGCGGAATAAAAAAGTCTTTTCCAAGAAAGGAAGATCCGTCTCACAGCTTGTGCCTCTGCCTTCTTCCCAAGCAAAGGATTGGGGGTGGGGGGGGGCGATCATCAATCAAACAACCAGCCGGGAGGGACCTTGGAGGTCTTCTAGTCCAACCCCCTGCTCAGGCAGGAGACCCAGTATGCCTTCCTGGGGCAGATAGGAAGACGCCACCGGGTTTTGCAATGGATCTCTTAATCCAAAGCTGCACTTGCACACTGGATGCGATCCAGGTATGCTCCCCCTCCCCACCACGTGGGACCCCCCCCCCGCCCTTCCGTCACCGATGACTAAGTGCTGAGCATCCAGGAAGCCCAAAGACGGATCTTCTAGAGCAGTGTTTCTCAACCTTGGCGACTTTCAGTCCTGTGGACTTCAATTCCCAGAATTCCCCCAGCCAGCTATGCTGGCTGGGGGAATTCTGGGAGTTGAAGTCCAAAGGACTGAAAGTCGCCAAGGTTGAGAAACACTGTTCTAGAGTGATTAATCTGTGAAGGAGAAAATGCCAAGTTTCCTTCCCCCCCCCTCACCTCCCCATACTAGAGAAGCATGGAAATGCCACTAAAGCCGGCTCTTCCGTGGCTCTCCCTGTAGAGTCCTGGGGGGCCTCGTGGGTCTCCTTGGAGGGAAGCTGCTGGGTAGGTGCTGGAGGGAATCGCAGCCGCCCCTTCCATCCGGACTGCTGGCGCTTCCTCCTCCTCCTCTTGGCCAAAGCTCGGAGAGAGAGCCTTTCTCGCCAGCCAGACAGGAGACCCTTAAACCTTTTGCGGTTTCTGGCATTTTAATGGCTTCTTTCATTGCGGACATGAGAGCTGAACCTTGCAAAAAGAATTGCGTGTAGCCGATGGAGCTCCCTCTTCCATGCCAGCCTCTTTCCAGGCCCCCTTCTGGAGCTGAGTCCCTGCGCGCGTGTGCGGAGAGGACCTGCCTCCTCCTCCTCCTCCTCCTCCTTCCTGGCAGGTGTGAGACTTCGGTGCTTAAAATTAGGCTCTTAATTGCTTGTAATGAAACTGTGTGGGACCATCTGAAGGATTCGGCAGGTTTTTCTGTGAAGCTAATTTAGTCCATGCAACATTTGCTACTAACGCACAGCAGGGGATTGGGGAGTTCGGGGGGGAACTGGCAGGCTGCCAGGGGGTGGGGTGGGGATGGGGGGGGTGTACCCTCCCCCCAAGAAGGGGTCCAAGTGGCTGGCAGAGGATTGAAAGGGCCGCTTCCCTCTACGACGGCCTTCGGGCGGCTTTGGTTTTTGGGAGGCTGTTATTGCAGATGGTACGTCCTCCACTTACAACCGTAACGGAGCCTGGCCGTTGTAAAGTGGGTCAGCCCATGATGGACCCTTTGGGGGCGGTCGCAAACCCTTGTCCGCTGTGGGGCGTTCTGGCAGGGCCCAGGTGCAAATGCCGCTTTGGGGGAGGGTGGGGGGGCTGCAGACAGCTGCCCGTCTCGTCCTGAAATGCCATCACAGGATGGGGGGAGGGGGGAGCAGTCAGACGGTCAGAACCAGGTGCTATGAACCTTGGGGGGGGGGCGTCTCTTGCAACATCAAATGATTACTAAGCAACTGGTTGTAAGTAGAGGTGTGTGTGTTGTGTTGTGTTGTGTCCACTTTTGAAAGCAGGCAGCGGAATCTCGTTAATGGGTGCCGGGGTGCCCACAGGGGAAAAAAGGGACAATAAAGGTCATCTATCAGCAGCCGGAGCGAAGGAAGAAGGCAGTGGAGTGAAGGGTTAGAGCAGGGCAGGGGGCATTCCCCTTCGCCTCTGCTTGGGACAGGTCCTAGGTTGGGGGGGGCTCAACTCCTGGCCATGGGAGCCCCCCACCTGCATCCAGGCCCGCCTTGCTCAGAGCTTTGCACTCCTGCATCTTCCCTCAGGACAAGCTTCTCTCTCAGCCCCCCCCCAAAAGGGGGCCCAGAGGCTTTCAGGAAGCCTGGGCCATTTTGTGCTGCTCGGGGGGGGGGGGCAGGAGGGGGGCATTGGTCCTGTGGGGCCAGCTGGGCCTGCCAAGGTTGTCATAGTAACCAGGAGAGGACAAGAAGGCCCATTGATGCATTTTCTGGATCTCCATTCAGAGGAGCGGAGGGAAGCCCAGAGAAGGCCGGGAGCTGGACCATTTGGGTGTCCGAAAACATGTTAATGAGGAGGAGGAGAGTCTCCCCGGAATGCTAAGCAGAGCTTGGCTGTGTTTTCACAGGAAAATGGGTCAGTTTCTGGGCTGCTTGGTTACTGTTCCCCGGCCTGGCTCTGGAGGCTCAAGCCAGCCTTGGCTCTCCTCCTCCAGGCCTCGGATGACCCCTCCCCTCCCTCCCGCCTCTGGGGCTGCCCCCTTGGGAGCTGCCTCTGGGTCCCTGGTGGCAATCAGGGTCCCTGACCCTTTGGGGGAAAGTCCAGCTGATGAGATGGACCTGGTCATTTGTCCATTGTCTGCCATTGGGTGCTGCCCTTCTCTGGATCTGGCAAATTTCTTCACTCTTCCCCCCCCCCGTCTCCCCTTGCACTGGCTTTGCACCCAGAAGGGAGAATCTTTGGGGCTCAGGGCTGAAATGGGGGGCCCTGGTGCTCTCTGGGCGGGGGGGTTTCCTTGCAGACCTTTGACGCCCAACTAGGGAATGCCATCAGTGCCAGGAGGGGATGGGTTCACTCGGAGGATGTTAGCTAGTTGCCTGATGAAACGTCGGAGAGAAAACCTCCCAGCTCAGAGAGCACCCGGGACCCTACAAGGAAAGGGGGGCTGGTGGAGAGGTGGGCGGAGGGCTGGACCCCTAGCTCAGAGGGGAGAGAAGGTCTTGGGGCTTCCGAGGGGCTCCCTGAATCTGGGAAGAGGCTGGCTGGCAGAGGCCCCCGAGGGGCTCACAGGGCCCAAGTGCACTTGGGAAGCCTTGAGAGCAGGGCTGTCAAACTCGCCATGGCACGTCGTCCTCACGGATGTAACCCAGCTTTCCCCCCCTTTGCTAAACCGGGAGGTGGGCGTGGCCCTCAGGCTGCGAGTTTGAACACACACACACACACCCCGCTTTAGAGCAATTGCCGAGGAAGAAGCCGAGTGGCCACATCTGCCTCCCTCGCCATCGGCCCCGTCAGCTGCCCCGCAGGGACCCCTCGGCCGCTCTGGGGCTGCCTGCATGGCCGGCGAGGTGTCCTCCCCCCTCTTGCTTGGAAGGGGAGTCCAGGCAAGGCCTTGCCAGCTGCTTCGAGCCTCGCTAGCGGTTGCTTGGTGCCCCTCTTCTCGGGGGGGGGTCCCAAGCGCAGCCCCTGCTCTCCCCCCTTGTTCCTCCCCGGCCCTCCAGGGAGGGGCTGATGCTTGCTGTCTTTTCAGAGCCGCCTGAAGGAAGCCATGCAGCTGCTGGAAGACTACAAGCACGGCTCGCTGCCCCTGGGAACCACCAACCAAGAGGTGATCGGAGGGAAGGAAGGAGCCCCCACCGTCCCCTGAAAGAGAGACCCGGGCCCAGTGTGGGGACAACCAGAGGTTAGGTAGTCAGACGCTGATGCGGAGGGCAGGCGTCTACCAGCTGTGCCTTTCCTGCCCGTGTCTCTTGTTAGCACAAGGGGCCCTCGGGCGTCTCTTCCCAAGAACGGCAGTGTGTGTGGGGGGGGGGAGAAATCCCCTCCTGCCAGATCCCAGAAGGTCCCCCAAAGGGGCAGGAATGGTGGTTTCCAAGTATTTCCCTTTCATCCTCCTTGATCCAGGCTCAAGTGCTTGATAGTTCGGATTCCATCACTGGCATTACTTCATAGCTGGCATCCAGTGGCTTTGGCCACGTTGGACAGCTGGTGAGGGCCCACGCAGGCAGCCCTTGACTTAAGGCCATTTGTCACCAACCCAGTTGGCCATGTAACATTGCAACCTTTTTTGTGGTGGTCATTAAGTGAACATGGTGGCCATAAAATGAAGACCATGGACACTAAGCAAACCCATGGCTTGCAATGTTGTGGTTTTCCAAAAATATCATAAGACGCAGCCACGTGATCGTGTGACCCATAAGTGCAGTCCTGTACCCCAGCCCCTGAAGCCATGTGGCCTGGGGAGTGGGGGGGGGGGAGGGAGGGTGGCAACCATTCCAATTTCAGAGCAGGGCCGTAATTCCCTTTTTTCCAGGCAGGACATAACTCTGAGTGTTTGCTAAGTTGAGGACTACCTATATTTCCTAGATGCCCTCCAGCACTTGAGTTCTGGGTCCTGAACTAAAGGGGCTTCTCCTGGCCCACATCCCAGCTCTTGGCTCTGGTTTCAGCTGCCGCCGGGGAGTTCGGGGTCCACCCTTCACCCGGGGGTCTCCAGGGTCTCCAGGCTGGGCTTGGGCAGATTGTGGGCCAGTCCCGAAGTGGCAGGGCCAGGAGCCCTGATTGGCGCCCGGGCATTTATCCCTTCGCTGCCCTGCAAAATCCAGGAGGAAAGGCAGCTGGCAGCCCAGCCACACGCCAGCAGATTCCACGGAGCCTCCTCCGAGGGAGAGGTGCTGCTTCCCCGACTCCTGATGGAGCTCGCCCAAGGTCTGAGCTGCACCCGCAGGGCCGGCTGTGGCACGGAGCACAGGCTGTGAGGGAGCGAGTTCCAGGCCAGCCAGGCAGCTCCTGTAGCTCTTCCCTTGGGCCTCCTGTCCTCATGGAAGTCTGTGCATCAGGAAACAGCAGAGGACGCCTGGAAGGAAGTGAAAGAAGCTGGAAGGGCCGAAGGTGGGAAGAAGATAAGAAAGCAAAGACACACACACACACACACACACACACACACACACACACACGGTCCCTTTTCTCCCCAGCCTTAATTAGCAGTAGAAAAGAGCCTTTTCTCACCTGTGGAGGCCCCCTGCAGTCCACCCAATTGTGTGAGTCCCCCCCCCCCCCCCGAGAGCCTTTGGGATCGGCTCCATTTAGTGACCAGGCGTCAGTTGAATCACTCCGAACTTCCTTCCAGGATGTTGTGAGGACTAATTAATTAACAGTCGTAAAACGTTATTTAAGTGCTCTGAATTTTGAATAGCTCCATCCCTTGCAGAATTCTTCTGCTGCGGCTTTTGCTATTTTACACCTGTGTCCCTCCCCTGGCCCTGGCAGGGCTCCTCCTCGGGGGCGGCTCGGCTGGGTGCGATCAGGAGAAGATTGAGCCTCTGATTTGCACAGCTGGAGGACAGCCAGGCGCCTGGCCAGTTTTCCCACCCCGGCTATTCTCGAGCCCTGAGGTCTCTCCAGTCAGCCACACACGTCCAATCTTGCGGGGCGGCTGGGGCGGCCTGGTGCTAAGAAGCGTTTTGGAGGCCAATTTAAGCACCGAAAGCAAACCGAGCGGAACCCAGCAGGGGGTGCTCTGAAGAGGAGGCGGAGGGGGGAAGGGAAAGGCCGATGGGAAAGAGGAGACCTCTCTGTGTCTGTGTGTGTGTGATCCAGACGGCCCCTCCTGCTAGCCACCTCTTGCCCAAAGGATGAAGGACGAGCAAGCAGCTTCTCAGCCTGGGCCACCCGATTCCCCCCGGATGTGCAGGGCGTCAAGGACCCCGCTGGCTGGGACGATGAATTGGTCCAGCACGTGAGGAGGGCACCAGGTTGGGGAAAGCTTGTCAAGCAGCTGAATATGGTGCAAGATGAATGGCAGTTCCATGAAATTATGTAGATGTGCTCCAAAATAATTCCCTAGAATACTAAAGACTGGCCGAAGAGCTTCCTGGGCCTCTGACAGGGCAGCCTCTTCCCTCGTTTACCTGGAGCGCCAAAGGTTCCTCTTGGATCCTTGGCGAGATTCTCATGCAGAAATCCTGCCTGCGCTTGGCTTCCCTGCGACACCGTTTCCCTTCTTGTATTCAACGATTTTCCTGGCACCCCAAACTTACGTCTGTGTGGCAAGTAGGGAGCTGAGCTAACACGAGAAACTGTCTTCGGCCACGGAAGTCTCCAGAGGTCCAGCAAGAGACCCCGAGACCCCTCGGGGTTTGGAAACTTCTTTTGTTTTTTTGTTTTTTGAATAAACACAAACAAGACACAACAAACACCATAAAAACATCTTCCATTACAAATGGTAAAAGGTGTGTCAATTGGTTACAAAGAACCTTCGTGCATCCCTTCCACCGTCATCACCTATGATTCATATCAAGTTATATATTTTACATCAGATATATTTTTATATATATTACTATCATCATACCTCCTCCTTCATATGACTATAGTTGTTTTAACATCCCTTTAAAGTTTAAAACAAACTACATAATGGCAATTCCATTATATATTTTCAATAACATCCGACAACATTATGTGTTTAAAACACATTCAAAATAAAAATTAATTATGTTTGATAACAAAATTTTTGCACCACTTAATCACTGTTTACAATTTATATCCAATTTCCCCTTTTTCATGTCGATGCAAATATTACATTATTATCATTATCAGTCATTTATTTAACAATAGTTTGATTAAGTTTATCTTACTCTTTCCCGTTTTTTCACCATTTAAAATTTATACCAAATTTCCTCTTATGAAACCAATAACATATGTATACATTGTTATCATTATCAATTATTTATCTAACTTTATCCATTATCACTTCATTTTTAACATAATGCTCTAATTTTAACTAACTTTAATTTGTGTTTTGTTATTAGTTTTCATATCTCAACCTGTGTCTTTCCAGTAATAGTGTAGTCCTATTTCTTTAGTCATTTGTGGAATTGGTCTTCTGGTTATTTCCTTCATCAAATTTGTGTGGACTTCTCTTCACAACTTGTTGCTTGTTACATATCTTGGAAAATCTCAAGACCCTCCATCAGCTTCTTTAATCAGCTTATCTTTGGTTATCAGTAGTACTTTTGTCAAAGTTTCTCTCCATCAATTCTTCTCTTTTTTCTTCTTCTATACATTGAGATCTGGAGTAGAGCGCCTTTCCATCTATCTTCCCTTTCCATGTTCCACTCTTCCCATCTCCAACCACACCCAGTTCACTGTCAATATCCACAATTATCTTGCCTCTTTGTTCATTTTTCCCTTGGTTTTTTTTTTTCCATTTGCTGGATATCTTCCATTTTTCCACCAGGTTTTACCACATTACAATTTATATTTTCAATATTTTCCAATTTCTTCTCAACTCTCTCTGTTGTTTCTAATAATTTTTGAATTTCAAACATAATCTGTTGTAATGTTATGGTCTCTTTTTGGTATCATGCTATCCTTCCAGTTAGTAAACACTGCCACTCTAGTTTAAAAACAAGGTTTTGTTTTCACTTATTTCCAGCTACCAAAGAGCATCCAAAGAGCACCTGTATAAAGAACCCATGCTCTTCTCCTTATCTCTCTATAAACAAGCTGAAGCCTTTGAAGTGCAAGGTCAAAATGATCAAAGAGAAAAAAGAAAAAGCAATGTTTCCAGGACTCCACCTCCAACCTCCAAGTGGCAGTGTAACTTCTTTTCCCTCTGAGGTTACTACCCTCTTTATATTCCTTTTATATCTTATTTATGATTCAGGTTTAGAAGAAACAAAATTCTTAAATGAAACAAAATAAAAAGAAAAAAATCCATCTCAACCAATATTGTAGAAATAAAGAAAAAGATTTAATCCATAGGTTAAAAAAAATAGAAGAAAAACTGATATTTCACTTTAGAAAGTAGAAAATGTTTACAAAACTTCCATCCATTGGGGGGGAATAACACACTGTCCAATAATGCTTAATTTCGCCGCTTATTTTCTTTTCTTTACCAGTTTAGTTTAGCTTCAATCTTTTTTTGGGCAGTCTTTTAGATGAACACACTTTCTCTTTCCGCTTTCCTCCCGTTGCGGAGCTGTCCCGACTTCAGCAGCTTGGGGCTGTGCTTATGTCGCCGGCAAGAAGAGATTCTCTTGGATCAATCAGGGACTTTGCGGTGTCCCTGAGATCAGCAAGACGTATTCTTCCCTGTCACCATCTCTTCGGGACGGTTTAGGTCCAAATTGACCGTCCAGCACCAAAAGTGTCAACTGCGATCTCAGAGCTCTGAGATCGCACGTCGTGTCGGTGTGATGCCAGATCCTTAGTCCGGAAACTTCTTTTGGGATGAACTGTCTGGAGGCCCTTGGCTGTTGACAGGGTAAACCCCAGAGGGACGTCAGAAAGCAGCCCCTGAATTCAGGGGCCCTTTGAGGAGGGGGCTGGAGAGGAGGGCCCATTGGTCGCCTCTCCTGCCTGGGATTCTGCCTTGATTGGCCTAGGAGAGGAAGCACCCCTTCCTTTCCCCAAGAGGGGGGCAGAGTTGCCCCCACCCCATCTTACCATCTGATGCACACATGGCCCCACTGAAAGCATCTCTCCGGTTCAGGTTGTAGGGGCAGGGTTAGTCAATCCCTGCCCCCCCCCCGCAGCGGGTTTTGGGACGAGGTGGGTGTTCCTTCCCTCCAGTGAATTTGACCTCCTGCTCTCCTCCTTGCCACCCCTCCCCTAAGGCTGCCTTTTGGGTAAGGGTCTCTCTTGTTGCCTTCGGCCTGCGTATTTGAACCTTAACCCTCTCTTTTGCCTTCCAGCTTTGGAGAGCACAGAAAATAAAACAGGTAACCTGCTCAGAGTCCCTCCTGGGTGATTGGAGGAGGCTTCTCCTGTGCCGCCCTTGGCCCTGATGGGGAAGGCAGGGATCCCTCGTGATGGCCGGGGCGCCTCGGTCCCCGAATAGCCACCCTGGGCATCTTCTTTTCCCAGGGAGCCTTGGTCTTCCCTTTGCCGTCTGCCGTCTCCTCCAGAGCACGAGGCCTTCAGGGGCCCAGCCACTCCAGAGCCTGGTGGGGAAGAGATGGGAGTCGGAGTGTAGATTCCTCTGCATGCCCATAAGGATCAGGCAGGTTTTCCTTCCTCCACCCCAATTAGCTCGGCTTCAGCCTGGATGGCTGTGGGTGGGGGGGGGGGAATTGCTCTTCCCCCCCATGGGCCAAGAGGCAGATTTTTTGCAATGGGGTGTGTGCGATGGGCCTCAGGGAGGGGCTGCCTCAGGAGGGATCAGATGGGAGGGAAGGAGCCACAGCTGAGAAAAGGGGTGGGGGGGGGAAAAGAAATTTAGAACTGAGCTGCCTGATCCTCCCAGTCTGTAAAAGAGGCAGTGGGCGGTTTGAACCCCCACATTTGCAAGACTGGAGCCTCACCATGAAACAGAATCAGCTCACCTGGGGCTGTTCCCTGCCTGCTCTGCTGGGGGGGAGAGGGGGGGCTTCCGGGGAAGCTGCCTCCAATTTCAGGGCGTCTCCTACTTTTCTAGGCCATCATCCACCCGGACACCAACGAGACCATTTTCATGCCTTTCCGAATGTCAGGTATGGGCCCAGGGGGGTCGGCTGGGTTTCGGGGGCTCACCTTCTCCAATCCTTGGTGCTTCTCTGTGCGGTCAGTGCCTGGCTCGGCCACTCCGTGCCCCCCCCCCTTCCAGCTGAATTCTTTGGGGGGGAAAGCCCAGTCCCAGGAGGGGGGGGGCTCCACCTTCCTCGCCCCCCTCCCACTGTAAATGAGCAAGCAGGCGAGGAGGAAGAGAATGGGAGAGATCCCAGAGGGCCAGCCAGGGAGAGCCATCCGCCCAGAGGGCCCTGATGGCCGCAGGATTCCCCTTCAGGTGGCCTCGATGGGCTAAGGAGGTCAAGGAGCCCACCTGACCTTCCTCAACTGGGGGTCCTGTGCCTGTACGTTCACACCCTGCCCTTGTGGGAATGCTCTGTGGCTTCTCGCGTGGGAGAAAGTGGGCTCCCTAAAGGGATAGCTATAAGGGCTAGCCTTCCCTCACCCGGCAGGTTCTGGGTGTCTGGACTACAACTCCCAGGATTCCTCACCTGGTTGGGCGTTCTGGAGGTTTTGGTTTACCCCCCCCCCCCACTTGGGAATCCTGGCTGCAGAACTCTGGCCGGCCATTAGATGGCACCGGTGGAACGTCTCTGTGCTGCCCCCCAGTGTTCACCTGAGTTCTTGCAGCCCCCATCCAGCAACTCTTCTTGGGGGGGTGGGGGAGTGCCTGGGTCTCAAAAGATGCCTTTCTTTTTTCCTTAGGTTACATTCCTTTTGGCACGCCTATTGTAAGTGTGAAAGCCTTGCACCTCCACTCCTTCCCTCTGCCTAGCAAGAAATGCCTTTCTTAGCTTTGTCTTCCAGTTCTCTGGTTCAGTCGGGACGTCACTCATGGGCTCCTTACGTACCACGAAGCCCCCCCCCCCCGTTCCCGGAGGCCCTTCTCTGCTTGCCGTTGCATTACTAGGCTGCCTGGGGCCCCCAGATGGCCCTGGGGGCTGGCTGGGCGCATCAAAGACCCCGTCCCTCTTTGGGGCCCAGCTGAAGTGGGTGGGCTGCCCTCTGCCTCCCTCCAGCATGGCTGCTACTGGGGGGCGAAGGACCAGGGAACAGAACTGCTGGCTGAGCGAGCAGGGGCCGCACCTGGGACGGGGACGGAGGAGGAGCCTGCGGCCAGAGAGGCGGCATTGAGCAGCGTTTGGCTGCCATTTTGTGGGGAGGCCTGTGCTTGGGCAGCCCTCGCCTCCTTCCGGGGGAAGCACTGGCCCCCGTTGCCTCCATCCTCCTCCCGGGGGGCCGCCCCTCCCTCTGCCGTCTCTTTGGGGAGCGTTCTGGCCACATTGCAGGAGACATATGGGCCTCGCAGTAATGATCTCTTGAAGAAGGCATGGCAGGGTTCCCAGCGTAAAGAGGGGAAAGGTGTCCTTATTTATGTTTAACATTTGGGTGGTAATCTGTAATTAACTTTGCAAAAAGTTAAACACAAATTTGAGTTAGCGATCAGGTTGACACCCGAATCGGCCCAAATCCAGGCCTGTCAGAGGAACTGAGAGCTGTCAGCGGAGCTCCGTTTCGCAAGCTGTAAATTATAAACTGGAACCCCTTGTCATAAAGCAAAAAAAAATGATTTTAAATGTTACATTTTAATTTTAACATTTATGCCAATTGATCTGTGAAATGTAGTGACATAATTGGCAGCTTTCTCAATCCCTGTCTGAGTTTTCAACTGAGCATACTGGAAGGAAGGAAGGAAGGAAGGAAGGAAGGAAGGAAGGAAGGAAGGAAGGAAGGAAGGAAGGAAGGAAGGAAGTGTTTTGAGGATGGATGGAGGCTGGGAACTTCCTTCCTTCCTTCCTTCCTTCCTTCCTCCTCCTTTTGTATTCTCCTTTATTTCCTCCTTCCCTCCTTCTCATTCCTTCTTTTGTATTTTCCTTTTCCTTTCTTCCTTCTTCCTCATCTTCCTTCCTTCCTTTTCCTTCATTTTCTTCTTCCTCCTCCTTTCTTTTTCCTCCTCCTCCACCCTCCTCCTCGGGGCTCCAGTTGAAGCAGATGTGAAGCTAAAATCGTCCAGGCTCTGGCCTCAGCTGACCTCCCCCTCAGAAGCCTCCTGTGTTGTGGCCCCCAAGGGCAGCCCTGGGAGATCCTCCATTCATGGCCGGGGAGGGGGGGGCAGGTCCCACAGATGCATGGCCCACACAAGGTGTCAGCAAGGCAGAAAGCCCCGCCGGTTGAATTTCAGCCTGCCTCGCCCATAGTGCCGGAGGCCTCTGAAGCCAAGCAGGGCTGAAGCCTTTGTCTCCGGGGAGATCCACAAATGTGGGGAGGGGTTGGGGGGGGCTTGGAATGGCTGCCTTTCTGCCTCTTCTGTTGTCTTCCCTCTCCGCCAGGAACCAGCAAGGAAGCCGCAGTTCTTGGCAGCCCCTGGCCCAGACGGAGGGATGACACTCAGCGTGCCTCTTGCAGGCAGCCCCTCGCCCACGTCTCTCCCCCCCCCCTCCCACTCATTTCTCTCCCTGCCGCCCCCCCCTCAGGACCCTCCTGCCCCTCAAGGAAAAGAATTAGGGGAGGGGTCTCCCACTTGGCCTCTTTAAGCCCAGAAGACTTCCTTGCTGACCTGTCGGCTGGGGAATTCTGGGAGTTGAAGTCCGCCAGGCTTAAAGTGGCCAAGGTTGAGACCCCTGATCTAGGGTCAGACAGTCCTCGGCTTACGACCGCCTGGGGAATCCCTTTCCTTTGGGCTAAAACAGCCCCTCCCTTTTCTCAGGTGTCAGGCCCACCTCCCTTTTATGCCCAGGGAGCCTTGGGGGCCCCCCGGAGGGGCTCAGCCTGCCTGGCGTTTGCACCTTCCTTGTTTTTGAACTCCCCCCTTTCCTCTCGCAGGTGGTGGGTCTTCTACTGCCAAACCAGACCCTGGCCTCCACCATCTTCTGGCAGGTAAGGAGCCTGCGGCCACCATCGGCTGGAGAAAGAGCCTCTGCCAGCCGCGGGTTTCAAGCAAGCACCCCCTCCCCAGGCCATTCATTCATTCATTCGTCCCCTGTGCCACCCCTCACACTCTGCCAACTGTCCTCCTTCATGAAGGTTGCCCCCCTTCTGCGCCCGTCTCTTGATTGGTTTCTCTGAGAGAGCCAGGGCCTCTCCTGCGTGCGTGTGTGGGGGGGGGGGGGGTGAAAGAGTTTTTTCCGGGCTCACCTGGAAGGGCTACTTTTGGCCGCTCAGCCCCCTCCTATTCCCCCCACCCCCCGTAGAGGTTCTGCCCCCCCCCGGGGACTGTCGGCCTGGTGCGTGTGCTGATTCTCTCCCCCGCTGCCTTCTAACCAGGGCTCCCTCCCTCTCTCTCCCCCCTTCTCCTTAGTGGCTGAACCAGAGCCACAACGCCTGCGTCAACTATGCAAACCGGAACGCAACCAAGGTGAGGTGGAGGCGGGGGGTGGGTAGGTCTCCGGCTTGGTTCCCCCGGCCCAGATCACCCTCCTGGGGTGCAGGGAGAGCCGCAGCGGCTGGGACTGGTCAGCACATCACCCCCTGGCCAGAGGTCCGGATGCCAGGGCACCCGAGAGCCCTCTGCCAACCTTTGGGCTGGGCACAGCATCTGCCTGTCCCTCGGGAAGGTCAGGGCCTCCTGGCACGTTGCCATCTCTGAAGGGACCCCTCTGCCCCTCCTCCAAGGGCCCACCGCCCAGCTGCTGGAGGCCAGCCATGGTAGCAGCC